>NW_019272346.1:26933-44533 GCF_002738345.1 Cucurbita maxima | reverse complement strand
AAGATTGGTTTAAGTCATTTCTATTTATGGTTACTTGTATATCAAACCCAAGTTCCTCATTCAATAAATCCAATCACTTCAAACTTCAATTGATTATGTTTCTGGCTTTGTTATTCTTCTGTCAAAACCTAACAATTAGTATCATAGCATCAATTTTTGAGTGATCAAATAGAGAGAGTATGAGTGAAGACAAAACTTTAGCGAACATGTTTCTGGCTTAGTTATTCTTCGGTAAAAACCTAACAATTAGTATCAGAGCATCAATTTTTTAGTGATCAACTAGAGAGAGTATGAGTGAAGACAAAACTTTAGCGAAGATCCCTCACTTCGATGGTCACTATGATGATTAGAGTGAGCTTATGGACAATTTGCTCAAAGAAAATTGTTTATGGAGTGTGGTGGAGATTTGTTTATTAGAACGAGAGGATAGAAAAATACTGACTGAGGCACAAAAGGGCCACCTTGATTATGCTAGACACAAAGATCACCAAGTAAAGCATTAACTATTCCAAGTAATTAATCATACCGTCTTTGAACAAATCTTGGATCGTCACACAGCCAAGATAGTTTCCGACTCAATGAGAATCAATGAAACAAAAATTTGGTGGATACCAAAAAGTGAAGAAATCTCTTCGGAAGAGGAGAGAATTTGAGATCCTAGGGATGAAGAAGAATGAAAGTATCACAGATTATTTTGAAAGAGTGATGATAATTTCCAACAAGATAAGTATGAAAGTATCACAGATTATTTTGCAAGAGCGATGATAATCTCCAACAAGATAAGTATGAAAGTATCACAGATTATTTTGCAAGAGTGATGATAATCTCCAACAAGATGAGAAGCAATGGAGAAGATATGCCAGACAAGAAAATTGTAGAAAAAATTATGCCTGAAAAATTTACTTATGTTGTAGTATTCACTGATGGAGAGGAGCAAGTTCTAAAATTCGAAGGACGAACGAAAATAAGTAACAGAGGAAGAAGAACTTACGGGGCAGAGGATGCGGAAGAGGAAGAACAACTTTCAACAAAGCAACTGTTGAATGTTATAGGTGTCATGACTTAGACCATTTTCAATATGAATGTCCAAAGATGAATAAGGAATTGAATTATGTAGAGCGGGAAGAAGAGGATGAAATGTTGTTAATGACTCATATGGAAATACATGAAGCAAAAAGGAGTGATGCTACGACGTTCTTTTTTTGTGCTATCAAATTCCAAATACAAACTTATTCTAAAGGAAAAGGTTCAACTTCTCCTAAGGTTAGCTTCACTTCTAGTTTCTGTTTGTTTTTTTTTTTTGGGAAAATACAAGATTTTCATTTTCAATATTATTTCTGTTTAAAAATGGTAAGGGTAGGGATCAAACTATCTGGTAAGGGTAGGGATCAAACTATCTTCAATTGGTTGCTTCTTGATATCTAATTGTCTTACTTTGGCAGCATATTCATGTACGAAGATAAATCAAAGTTAGTTTCTCTCTTATGATTCTTTGTCATACATTAACATTATGAGCTCATTCAGACTTTCTTTACGATGCCATTCAATTTCTTTCCTATTAAATAAAATAACATTTTGATTTTGTTCGTCATAAAGTTGAACTGGTTCATATAAGACTATTTAATTCATATTACATCACTCTCCATTTGTTTCTATGTATGATAGTTTGCTAAATTTTCAATTGAAATTGTCAGTTTTACCTTTGACCCATTAATACATGCTTACATAGAGAGGCAAGGTCACGGTATCAGTAACAAGGATATAGACGAGATGATGTCCTCCGTTCCTACTTTTTCAACCGCGCGGCGTTGTGATCTTGACACGCTCACGACCAACCTTAAAGGGAATTAAGCCCCATATATATTTTTCTTGTGGCTTCATCGGACTATAGGCGAGGTTTTTCTTCATCAACCGAACATCCCTTATGTAGAATCCAAGCTTGTTCAACCACACAAGCCACCTGCATGTGCATGTTCAATCATTTGCAACACAACCGACTTTCCTCTACACCATCCGACTCGACCTTGCCTCTGTTTGGGGCCAAGGTCTATCAATGCAACGCCACGTCTAATCTTCTTATCTTGATACCTATCGACATGGCCCATATGTCTTGACACCATCCCGATTCTTCGGGTGTCGTCGACCATCACAACTCACTCGCTCATGCCATCGAAAACGAGCCTACGTGTCGCTCATCTCACTAGGAGGTCCCAAACATCTATCCATCTGGGTTCTATCGAGGCATTGACCCAACCGTGTACGTGCCATGTCATTTATGTATACCGTACCAGATAGCAGATGTATGTAGCAGCCTCCGACATCGTACACCCTTGTCGCCCGATACTGTCCTTGAAAAACTCATTTTAAAGGAAGTCACCATAAACACTCGTCTCGGCACGCTTGCCCATGTTGTGGCACACGTGTGAGTCATAGGGTAGCTCACTTAGGCCACAGGGCCCAGGGCTGGTAGACAGCTGACACCATGGTACCCCTATAGTACATTTTGAGTCATTTTCAATCTTTTAGGCATAGACATGATTTTGTCGAACGGTCATACAGTGTTATGTAGCGTCCGTTCAGTGTCCAATTGACACCAAATTTTGCAAGCATTCATATTTTATATAGACGAACTTAACTCCAAAACTGCATGCACAAATTCCTTTCAGGATCCCAACTTTCGAGGTTAAGGCTTGGGACCCTACCCGGCCCTTCCACAAGCCTATCTTTGCCACTCTTGTTTATTCGATGTCTCTATCTTGTTTATGTCTCAACTTGTCTTCAATGCTCACTCTGTGTGGTATATTAGATGATGCACCGTCCTCCTTGGTTGCATCATGGCACTCGTCTAGACCCTCGTGTGGTTGGATGGGCGCCACTTGAGGGTGGCCCTTCTCTTGTCGCAACGTGAGGGTCACAAACTACTCTCTACATGGTTAGGTTGCGACATTCTCCCCCACTTATACTAGTCATCGTTCTCGATGAATTACTTGGTGACACAACCATTGTTACGTTGTGACATTCTCCTCCATTTAAAGTAGTCATCGTTCTCAATGATGACCCAACCTTAGACCGGCTGCTGACGAACCCACTTGAAATACGTGCTTTAGAAGGAATACAGAAAATGCGCACTACTTATGAGCTATCCCACTGACGGACCTACTCTCAGCCTCCGAGACTTGCAACACAAGTACCGTAAAACAAATGCACTATGGTTGTGGGCTATCCCCTCTTGGGCCTCCCTCGCCCTTCTGCAAACTTGACCCAAGATTCACCAGAAAAACAATGGTAAACTAACTAGCTTTGGCATGCTCTTTCCTTGGCTAGAGGGAGAGCTCCCCAAATTTTTGCCACTTTGGCCACACTCATCGTATTCTCTGAGTTGCATACAATGGTGCACCCCTCGAGGTGAGGCTCGCAAGCCAACCACGACATTTATTCATCATGGCACCAACCATCATAGTAGCGATGTATGAAAGCTTGTAACACAACCCCGTATTGGCGCTTCACTTCAGCCAACTCTTAATTGGATGTCTGCAAAACTCGTAACCCAACTCTGTGTTTACTTTACACTCTTGCCAATTCTTCTAAAATTTGTAACCCAACTCCGTGTTGGAGACACTTTCGCCAACTCTTAACTGGCCACCTTCGTGTGGCAATGCTGCCTTGACGCTTCTGTGGTCATGTTGTAGCTTCACTTCTCTATGTCCACTTCAAGTTGATGCTCACTTCTCGAGTTGATATTGGTCTCGACAAATCTTTTGGAGTCATCCACTTTAAGTATAAGGTGATGGCTCAAGGAGTACACGTGTACTCGCACCTTAGAGCACCTCTACGGGGTGGGATACTTAATTACTTGGGCTCTCCCCCACTTAAACTTGGTTGCCTCTTTGCAACAAATTCATCCTCCTATAAGGACTTGCGTTGTACTTAACTTTGGCACTTGACCGATGCTTGTCTTTTCTTGGCTCTCGGCTTCTCTGCTTGCAACCACTCACACTATTCCTCTAATGTGAATGGCTCTTTGGAAAGCACCGACATGGTTTACTTTCTGTTTCATCTGTCTTGCCCACTTAAGGACTACAAGCGCTTGGAAAATGAGCTTGGTTTTACTTGATGGGTAGATCTCCCCACATTGAAGTGTCAACACACAACACTAATGAACTTCGGATAGTCTTGGTTTCAGCCACAACTGATTCCAATTCTGACCAGAAACTGTCTTGCCCACTCTGGCACTCTTGACACACTTGCAAGGTCTTCAATCAACTTTCGAGTTCATTTCTCTTGGCTGTGTTGTCCCACTAGACACACAAAGTATGACTCTGATACCAACTGTCACGGTACTACTTTTTCAACAGAGCGGCGTGGTGATCTTGACACCCTCACGACTAGCCTTAAAGGAAATTAAGCCCCATATATATTTTTCACCCCAGCTTTGTGGCGTCATCGGACCTTAGGTGAGGTTTGTCTTCACCAATCAAACATCGCTTGTGCGGAATCCAAGCTTGTTCGACCGCACACGCTGTCTGTGCGTGCATGTTCATTCGTCTGCGACTCGACCTTGCCTCTGCTCGGGGTCAAGTTCTTTCAATGCAATGTCACAACTCATATTTTTATTGCGATCCCCATTGACATGGCCCATATGTCTTGACGCCATCTGGAGTCTTTGGGTGTCGTCGGCCATCGCAACTCCCTCGCCCATGCCATTGAGAACGGACCCACATGTCGCTCATCTCATTGGAACGTCCCAAACATCCATCCATCCGAGTTATATCGAGGCATTAGCTCTCTCGTGCCAGTTCCATGTCATTTACGTATACCGTATCGGATAGCAGGTCTATATAGCAACCTTCGACACTCGTCTCGACACGCTCACCCATACTGTGACACACGTATGTGCCATAGGGTAGCTCGCTTAGGCCACATGGCCATGAGGTGGTGGAGAGCTGACACCATGGTACCCCTATAGTATATTTTGAGTCATTTTCAATTTTTCATCATAGACATGTGTTTGGCGAACGGTCATACGATGTCATTGAGCATCCGTCCGTTGTCCGGTTGACATCAACATTCCCAAACATTCACATTTCATATGGACAGACTTAACTCCATTACCACATGTCCAAATTCCTTTTGGAGACTTGACTTTCGAGGTTAAGGCTTGGGACCCTACCCGACCCTTCAACAAGCCTATCTTTTCCACTATTGTCTATTCGATGTCCCTATCTTGCTTATATCTCAACTTGTCTTCAATGCCCACTCTATGTGGTGTGTTAGATGATGTACCGTTCTCCTCGGTCGCATCGTGGGACTTGTCTAGGCCCTCGTGTGGACGGATGGGGACCACTTGAGGGTCGCCGTTTCTCTTGTCGCAATGTGATGGTCACAACCTACTCTCTTCATAGGTAGGTTGTGACACCCCTTACACATCTGCAGAACCAGAACAAGAACATGAACACAATAGGTAGAGTGAAGGTCAAGCGGGTTCTGTTGAGAGCCATTCGATTGTTTTTCCACTGCCACCTACATTGCCCTCTCGACAACTTTGGGATCATGAGTTGAGCAATAGGAGTTGGCCACGACATGATTTCCGTCAGCAATTTGGAGCTGTATGTCTCATCAAGGTTCCATTATTGCCTTTCTAGTTGAAGCCAGTAGGATGCAAAGTCAATAAAATAAATAAAATGAACAGTAAGACATGCAAATGTAAACGGTAAACCATTGATGAAGGGCAATTCTATAATTATATTTTGAATTAATGCAATTTTCTTTCTGGTGAAATTATTGTGATTATCTTTTTTTTTTTTTTTTTTTTTAACTTAAACTTGTTGCTGAATCTTACAAGATTGGGAGATCATCAACGATTTGATGATTGACATGTCGAGGCTGCAACAGAGGATGAGCAACCTATAGAGAATGTTGGAGACAAGTATGGATATGAAACTCGAGTTGCAGCGCTCAATAAAGCAAGAAGTTTCTTCTGCGTTCAACCGAGAGCTAGTTCAAAAGGTTTGTCTTCATTATTAATGTCACGGGATTCTTTATCTTATAAAATTTAGATGCTTTGTTGTACAAATGATTTTACCAATCAGTCTCAAGAAAAGTATCTGATGTGTTGTGTGCCAATTCTAGAAGTGATTCGTCCTTACTCCCTATGATGGCTTACACGACAATAACGAAAAATGAGATTACTACTAATTCATTCATCTTCATCCTCTTGTTCAGTCCAAGTGACCTACTAATTCTTCTCGTCCTGATTTCTATACATATAAAGTTGATTTGTACGATAACAGACGAATGAAATAATGAATCTAATCTCTGTTATTGATTAATCTAGCCAGAATAATTGTGTTGAGTGGATTTAAAAAACTTTATCTAGGGTGATTATGAGGATTTAGTGTAACAGAAGAATGATTAAGCCGAAACATAAAAAATTGGAGTTTCAACTAATAATATTATTGAGTACTGAACTTCGCTTTTACAAATAACAATAGAAATAGAAACTGACCCAAATATGACAAATTAGTTAAACTAAATAGCTAAAAATACTCTAACTATCAAAAGAGACGATAACCATATTTGACATAGTCAAATTCTTCTAACAATCCCTCCCTTGAACTTATTATTCTTTGTCAAAATTATTTCAAGTTAGAAAAACTCTGCACACTAAGTTCTTCACACAACTTCTGAAATACTTCTAATTTGAGATGCTTTGTTAACAAATCAGCAAGTTGATTTCGGGTACCACAAAATAATAAATTAGCGGTTCCTTCTTTTGAAAGATCTCTAAGAAAGTGAAATCTTACTCTTATCTGTTTGGAACGTCCATGTAGACCTGAATTTTTGGATATCTTAATAATTGAAGTATTATCACACATTAGCTTTGTTCCTTCAATTTGATAGTGACCAATCTCTTTGAGTATCCTCATCCAAACAGCTTGACATGCACAGGCACTAGCAGCAACAAACTCAACTTTTGTGGTTGATAAGGTGACTATAGGCTATTTACGAGAAGACCAAGCTACTGCTCCTCCGCTTATCATAAACACATAGCCTGAAGTACTCTTAATATCTTCCAAGTCTCCGACATAGTCACTATTAGTAAACCCAATTAAATCACTAACTTCTCAATTTCTATAAAATACACCATAATCTATCGTACATTTCAAGTACCTTAAAACCCTTTTAGCTGCTGCAACATGTTGTTTTGTTGGACATGCAATAAGACGACTGATAAAACTTAAACAAACATGAGATCGGGATGAGTAGCTGTGAGATACATCAGACTTCCCACTATTTGTTTATACAAAGTTACATCTACTTTTGCACCATTTTCATCTTTGCCAATTTTCTGTCCTCCCTTCCTCGTGATGTAGTTTGTCTGCTCAATGGAGTTGCTTTCGAATCCTTCCTTAATGCAGAAGGATTCTATTCAACTAAACTAGGTTCTAGGTGCTTGTTTTAATCCATCGAGAGCCTTATGGAATTTGTACGCCCTCTCCTCACTTCCCTTTTTCTCCTAATCTTTTGGTTGTTCAACAAAAATATCTTCTTTTAACTCACCATATAGAAAAGCTGATTTGACATCTAACTAATAGAGTTTCCAACTTTTCTTGGTGGCAAAAGCAATGACAATTCTCACAGTATCCATTCTGGCCACAGATGCATACACTTCTGTAAAATCAATTTCATGCTCTTGTATGTAGCCTTTTACAACCAATCTTGCTTTGTATTTATCAACTTCTCCAAACTCATTTAGCTTGGTCTTGTAAATCCATTTCACTCTTATTTTCTTTGCTCTAGCTGACAGAACCACCAAGTTCCATGTTTGATTTTTTTCAATGGATTTGATTTCTTCATCCATAGCCAATCTTCGTTTTGGGCTTTTGAAAGCTCCTCAAAATTCACAGGATCTGAAATCATCAACCAGTTTAGTCGTTTCTTCCGTGATTTCCCCTTCTTTGTTTTCAACAACTGGTTCAATTGTTTCAGCAACCAGTTTAGTCATTTCCACCGTGACTTCTCCTTCTTCGATTGTATTCTCATCAATGTCAATATTGTCCCCCAGTCCAATTTTGTTTCACCTTAAAAAAATTTCCAACCCCATTCACGATCTTCCTCGAAAGCTACATTACAACTTATTATAATTTTATTTGTAGTTGGACCAAACATTCTATAGCCTTTGGATTCGCTGCTGACTCCAAGTAAAACACATATTACACTTTTATCTTCAAGTTTGCTTCTCTTGGCATCTAGAATACGAACATGTTTCGCACATTCAAAAACTCTAAAATAATCTACTGATGGTTTCTTCCCAGTCCAAGCCTCTTCTTGTGTCATCTCTTTTACTGTAAGAGTGGGTGATCAATTCAAAATGTGAATCGTCCACCTGACTGCTTCAGGCTAGAAATGTCCGGCTAACTGCTTGAGGCTAGAAATTTTTAGGCACTTTCTTCTCTGTCAGCATAACTCTTACCTTACCAAGTTCATCACGGTGCAATTTTGGCGTTTAGCCACTCTATTTAATTGTGGGCTATAGGTTGTGGTCAATTGTGTCTTCACTCTATGCTGTTTGCAAAAATCGTTGAATTTTACTGAATTGAACTCTACTCCTCTATCTATCCTTAAACATTATAGGCATTCCAATTTTCTTTTCCACAATTATTTTGAAACATTTGAAATGATAAAATGTTTATGATTTTTCTACAAAAGCAAATAACTCCATGCCTTCCTTGAAAAATCATCGCACAACAAATACTTTTTATGGCTATTTGAAGCTGGTCAAATTCGACCACATAGATCTGCATTTACAAGGCCCAATTTTTCACTTGCTCTCCATTTACTCATTTTTGAAAATGGAGTTTGATATGCTTTCCTTGTTGGTGACAACAGAAAACTGAAGTGAGATTGAGAGGAGGAGTGATTTGAATGATGGGGAGGGAGGTCCTTTTATAGGGGGGATTCCCGGAGTTGGTTGAGATTTTTGTGGATGAAATTGAATTCACCTCCTCCTTCTCTTCCGTAGTAACTAATTCAAACTTCTATTATTAGTTTCAACACCCTCCCTTAAACTGAATTCTGCGGAAATCAATTTAGGACTTCACTTCATCTTCTTGATATACATCTTGGATTCTGCATATCCCCATCTTTCTTCTGAGCTTCTCGAACAATGGTTGTTTCATGGGCTTTGTGAATAGGTCTGCGATTTGTTCATCACTTCGGCAAAAGTTGAGTTCAATAATGCCTTCTTTACACAGATCACGCAAGAAATGAAATTGAACATCGATGTGCTTGCTCCTTCCATGCAACACAGGATTTTTAGACAACTTAATAGTTGGCATATTATCACAATATATAACCGTCGTACTTGGTTGCTTCTGATTAAGAATTTCAAGCATTTTTCTTAACCAAATTGCTTGGCACGAGCATGATGCTGCTACCACAAATTCTGCTTCTGTCGTTGAGAGTGTTACAATAGGTTGCTTCTTTGAAGACCAGCAAATAGCTCCTGAACTCATCATGAAAATACTTCCTGAAGTACTTTTACGATCGTCGATATCACCAGCATAGTCGCTATCTGTATAGCCAACCATCTTCGGATCATCTCCTTTCTTGTAGAATACCCCCAAATCAGAGGTTCCTTTCACATAACGAAGTATCCTTCTTGCTGCATTGAGATGTTTTTCCGTTGGATACTCCATGTAACGACTTATCATACTAACCGCATACATGATGTCTGGTCTTGTTGAAGTTAGGTACATCAAACTTCCCACAATTTGTTTGAAGTACCTATTATCAACCTCTCGCCCATCAATGTCCTTGTGCAACTTTAAACCCAATTCTGATGGAGTTCCAAATGTGCGCTCATCCAATTTAAATCTTTCAAGTAATTCTTGAGCATACTTCTTCTGACAGATAAAGTTACCTGCGGGAGTTTGAGTAACTTCTACTCCAAGAAAATATCTCATCAAGCCAAGATCTGTCATTTCAAATTCCTTCATCATACTCTTCTTAAAAAATTCAAACATTTCTTCATTATTGCCAGTAAATATTAAATCATCAACGTATAAGCAAATAATGATAATGTTACCTCCCTTTTCAGTTTTCACATACAACGTATGTTCATACGGGCATTTAGTGAATCCCATCTTTTCAAAATGAGAATCAATGCGACTGTACCATGCCCTCGGAGCTTGCTTCAAACCGTACAAAGCTTTCTTCAACTTGTATACTTGTTCCTCTTTGCCTTTTTGAACAAAACCTTCTGGTTGCTCCACATATACTTCCTCTTGAAGCTCTCCATGTAAGAAGGCTGATTTCACATCAAGTTGATAAATAGGTCAAGATTTCTGTGCTGCAATAGAAATTATGAGCCTGATAGTGTCTTGACGTGCCACTGGTGCAAATACCTCCTTATAATCAATTCCATACTTTTGCTTGTATCCTTTTGCAACAAGTCGCGCCTTGTACTTATCCACCTCACCGTTTTCATTCAACTTGGTTTTGAAAACCCATTTTACTCCGATTGTTTTCTGCCCTCTAGGAAGATCAGTGAGCTCCCAAGTCTTGTTCTTCTCTATGGATTTGATTTCTCTGTCCATAGCTTCCTTCCATTTCTTCTCTTTTACTGCTTCTTCATAGACAATTGGATCACTATCCATAAAGAATGCAAAATAACCACTATCACTTATTCATAATCCATCTCATAATCAATCATCCAGTTTGGTCTTTTTCTTGTTCTTGGATGTCTTTGATTTTGATCATGATCTTCTTCTACTAGTTCTTCTTGTTGAGCTTGTGATGAGCTCTCTCCATGCTCATAGTGAGGCTGAATAGGGGCTTCAGTTTGTTCTTCTTCAAGATTTACAGGAATCTGCTGATTCACAGTGATCTTTTCTTTCCATGTCCAAGTCTTCTTTTCGTCAAAGGCTACATCACGACTTACCACCACCTTCTTTGTCAAAGGATCGTAGAGCTTGTATGCCTTAGAGGTCTCGCTTACTCCAAGGAACACACACTTCGAAGTCTTGTCCTCAAGTTTCTTCCTTTCTCATTAGGAACATGTGCATATGCTATGCACCTAAAGATTCTAAAGTGGTCTACTGCAGGTTTTCTTCCGCTCCATGCTTCTTGTGGAGTCATATCTCTAACAGAAAAGGTAGGGCTGCGATTGAGAATGTGAACGGACCACACAACAGCTTCTGGCTAGAATTCCTTCGGGACTTCTCCTTTATTTAGTAAACTTCGAACCAGGTTCAGAATGGTCCTATTTTTCCTTTCGGCCACACCATTTTGTTGTGGTGTATATGTTGTTGTTAAATGCCTCTGTATGCCCTTCTCTTCACAAAATTGAATAAACTCTTTCGAGCAGAATTCTCCACCTCTGCCAGTTCTTAAAACCTTGACTCTTCTTCCAACTTTCGTTTTCATAGTAGCACAAAAATTTTTGAAGCAATCAAAGGCTTCTGATTTGGTGTGCAAGAAATAAGTCCATGTTTTTCGACTAAAATCATCGATGAGGGTCATGAAATATTTCTTGTTACCATTTGATGCAGGAGAGATGGGACCACATATGTCTGAATGAATCAACTCCAAAATTGCTTGAGCTCTTCTTGATTTTCCGAATGGAAAAGAGTTGCTTTCATGTTTTGCTACTACACAGCTCTCGCAAATTTCCGTTGGTGGAGTAATATATGGCAACCCAGTTATCATCTTCTTTGAAGACAACGTCTTTAATCCTTTGAAGTGTAGATGACCATACCTAAAATGCCAAAGCCAAGTGGTATCTTCTTTCTTCACCATCAAACTTTTGGCAACGATATTAAACGTCAACGGATATAGACGGTTGGTGGTCATCTTCATCTTAGCAATCGATCCTCTTTTGGAGTCATAAATTTCACATTCATCATTTTGGAATGTGATCACATACCCCTTTTCTTGTAACTGACCGATACTAAGTAAGTTGGCCTTCAGAACAGGAATGTAGAATACATTAGAAATAGACTCTACAAAGCCATTTCTAGTTTTGATATCTACGGTTCCTTTCCTCATCACTTGGAAAGTTGAATTGTTGCCAAGAGAGACCGTAGTATGAAAATTTTCATCTAAAGTTGAGAAGAATTCCTTACAACCTGTCATATGATTGCTGCATCTAGAGCCTACGACCCACACACCTTGATCAACCACCTTCATAGCATGGAATGACATTAATAATGTTTCTTCTTCTCTTCTCTCCACAAAATTGGATTGATTTCTTTTCTCCTTTTGGAGCCTGGTATAACATTCATTTTTGTAATGTCCAAGGCGTCCACATCTGTAACATTCCCTCTTAGACTTGTCAAAGTGCCTCTTGCCTTTGTTGTCATAATTGTTTCTGACTAGGTCTGTTGACCTGCCAACATCTCCACTTCTTTCTCGACTGCCTCTCTCACGACCTCTGCCTCTTCTTTGCCCTCTACCTCTAGAGCTTGAAGTTTCACTTGGTGTGGATATCTTTAAGGCTGTCGTCTCCTTTATTGCACTTGTACGATTGAGCCTCTGCTCATGTACTAATAGGGAGCTTTGGAGTTCATCTATTTTCATTTCCTCGACATTGTTTGCTTCTTCGATAGAACATACAATGTAATCGAACTTTGGTGTTAGTGATCGCAAAATCTTTTCTACGACCGCAACATCTGTGATTGAACCACCATGCATCCTCATTTTACTTGCAAGACTTATAACCTTGCCAATATAATCATTCACCGTTTCTCCCTTTTTCATTTGGAGAATTTCAAAGTCTCTCCTAACTGCCTGTAGTTGAGCACGTTTTACTCTCGTTGAGCCTTGATACTTCCTCCTCATAGAGTCCCAAATTTCCTTGGATGTCTTCTTCTAAAGCATTGTTTCCAAGATAGTCCTATCAATGGACTGAAATAAATAGTTCTTGACCTTCAAGTTCTTCAACTTCGATGCTGCCAACAGTTGCTGTCGACCAGCTGAGAGTACCTCGCCTTCATTTGGCTCTTCATAACCCGTTTCCACCATATCAAAGAACTCCTTTGATCTGAGAAAATTTTCCATCAACATCGCCCAATTATCATAATGACCATCGAACCTCGGGATGGTGGGCTGAACGTAGTTCTCAATTTGTTTTTCTGCTGCCATTTTTTTGCTGCTGCAAGATTGCTCTGATACCAGTTGTTGGTGACAACAGAAAACTGAAGTGAGATTGAGAGGAGGAGTGATTTGAATGATGGGGAGGGAGGTCCTTTTATAGGGGGAATTCCCGGAGTTGGTTGAGATTTTTGTGGATGAAATTGAATTAACCTCCTCCTTCTCTTCCGTAGTAACTAATTAAAACTTCTATTATTAGTTTCAACAGTCCTTTCATACATGCCTCATAGGTGGTGTTTGGAGCTACAATTTGTGGCAGACCTTTCACCATGTTTTTGTGTTTCAAGGTGCACAAGCCTTTGTAGCCGAGATGACCATAATGATAGTTGCATAGTGTTAACTGATCTATATTTGAAACTTGGAAGCATCTTCCTTCATTTGTTGTAGAAGATGGTTTAACAAACAAAGTGAACAACTAATTTGCACTCATAATTGACTCTGCCATTTTTCCTTTTTGTGGATGATAAATGCTACGTACATTATCTTTGAAGAGCACTGCTGCTCCTTCTTCTTGTCTTTGTCCAACGCTCAAGAGATTATTTTTTAATTCAGGTACCCAATACACATTACTAATAGTGTAGCGAACCCCATGCAAAGTTAATTTCACTGCACCCTTTCTAGAACCATTCATACTAGGTCCTGTCTAAGCTTGAAAACATACCTTCATATACACACATATGGTTTAAGCAACCAGAATCTAAGAACCAAGTATAACTCCTTTTTGCTTCATGTCTTCAATATCAGTCATTAACAACATTTCATCATCTTCTTCCAGCTTTGCATAATTCAATTCCTTATTCATCTTTGGACATTCATATTTATGACCCAAGTCATGACACCTATAACATTCAACAGGTGTTTTGTTGAAAGTTGATTTTCCTCTAACGCGTCCTCTGCTCCCATAAGCTCCTCTTCCGCTATTACTTATTTCCGTTCGACCTTCGACCTTTAGAACTTGCTCCTCTCCAGTACTGCTTGATCTTCGAAATTTTTGTTCATGCACCACTAATGAACTTTGTAATTCATCAATGGACATGTTATCAGTATTTTTGGATTCCTCAATGGATAATACAACATAAGTAAATTTTTCAGTGAGGGTACGTAATTTTTTCTACAGTTTTCTTGTCTGGCATATCTTCTCATCTTGTTGGAGATTATCATCACTCTTGCAAAATAATATGATACTTTCATCTTCTTCGATCTCTAGAATCTCAAATTCTCTCCTTAATGCATTAAGAAGAGATTTCTTAACTTTTTGGTCTCCACCAAACTTTCGATTCATTGAGTCCCAAACAATATTGGTTGTGCAATCATCCAAGATTTGTTAAAAGACAGTACGATCAATTGCCTCGAAGAGGTAATGCTTTACTTGGTGATTTTTGAGTCTAGCATCATCAAGGTGACCCTTTTGAGCCTTAGTCAGCATTGTTTCTTTAGCTAGTTCTGAGAAACCAATCTCTACCACACTCCATAAACTCTTTGCTTTGAGCAAATTTTCCATCAGCTCACTCTAGTGATCATAGTGACCATCGAAGTGAGGGATCTTCGTTAAAGTCTTGTCTTTACTCATACTCTCTATATTTGATCACTAAAAAATTGCTACACTACAAAGCCTAGTGGTGGCTCTGATACCAATTATAAGTTTTTGACAGAAGAATGATTAACACAGAAACATAAACGATTGGAGTTTGAAGCGATAATATTATTTAGTACTTAACTTTGGCTTTTATAGCCTTACAATAACAACATAAATAAATATAAACTAACCATAAATATGGTAAATTAGTTAAACTAAATAGCTAAAAAAATATTGTAACTATCAAAAGAGACCATAATGATCAAATTCTTATAACATTTAGGTACTTACATGAAAAATCTAAGAAAGTGAAATCTTACTCTTATCTGTTTGGAACGTCCATGTAGACCTGAATTTTTGGATATCTTAATAATTGAAGTATTATCACACATTAGCTTTGTTCCTTCAATTTGATAGTGACCAATCTCTTTGAGTATCCTCATCCAAACAGCTTGACATGCACAGGCACTAGCAGCAACAAACTCAACTTTTGTGGTTGATAAGGTGACTATAGGCTATTTACGAGAAGACCAAGCTACTGCTCCTCCGCTTATCATAAACACATAGCCTGAAGTACTCTTAATATCTTCCAAGTCTCCGACATAGTCACTATTAGTAAACCCAATTAAATCACTAACTTCTCAATTTCTATAAAATACACCATAATCTATCGTACATTTCAAGTACCTTAAAACCCTTTTAGCTGCTGCAACATGTTGTTTTGTTGGACATGCAATAAGACGACTAATCAAACTTAAACAAACATGAGATCGGGATGAGTAGCTGTGAGATACATCAGACTACCCACTATTTGTTTATACAAAGTTACATCTACTTTTGCACCATTTTCATCTTTGCCAATTTTCTGTCCTCCCTTCCTCGTGATGTAGTATGTCTGCTCACTGGAGTTGCTTTCGAATCCTTCCTTAATGCAGAAGGATTCTATTCAACTAAACTAGGTTCTAGGTGCTTGTTTTAATCCATCGAGAGCCTTATGGAATTTGTACGCCCTCTCCTCACTTCCCTTTTTCTCATAATCTTTTGGTTGTTCAACAAAAATATCTTCTTTTAACTCACCATATAGAAAAGCTGATTTGACATCTAACTAATAGAGTTTCCAACCTTTCTTGGTGGCAAAAGCAATGACAATTCTCACAGTATCCATTCTGGCCACAGATGCATACACTTCTGTAAAATCAATTTCATGCTCTTGTATGTAGCCTTTTACAACCAATCTTGCTTTGTATTTATCAACTTCTCCAAACTAATTTAGCTTGGTCTTGTAAATCCATTTCACTCCTATTTTCTTTGCTCCAGTCGGCAGAACCACCAAGTTCCATGTTTGATTTTTTTCAATGTATTTGATTTCTTCATCCATAGCCAATCTCCATTTTGGGCTTTTGAAAGCTCCTCAAAATTCACAGGATCTGAAATCATCAACCGTTTCAGTCGTTTCTTCCGTGATTTCCCCTTCTTTGTTTTCAACAATTGGTTCAATTGTTTCACCAACCAGTTTAGTCGTTTCCACCATGACTTCTTCTTCTTCGACTGTATTCTCATCAATTTCAATATTGTCCCCCAGTCCAATTTTGTTTCACCTTAAAAAAATTTCCAATCCCATTCACGATCTTCCTCGAAAGCTAAATTACAACTTCCTATAATTTTATTTGTAGTTGGATCAAACATTCTATTGCCTTTGGATTCACTGCTGACTCCAAGTAAAACACATATTACACTTTTAGCTTCAAGTTTGCTTCTCTTGGCATCAGGAATATGAACATGTTTCGCACATTCAAAAACTCTGAAATAATCTACTGATGGTTTCTCCCTAGTCCAAGCCTCTTCTAGTGTCATCTCATTTACTGCAAGAGTGGGTGATCAATTCAAAATGTGAATTGTCCACCTGACTGCTTCAGGCTAGAAATGTCCGCCTAACTGCTTGAGGCTAGAAATTTTTAGGCACTTTCTTCTCTGTCAGCATAACTCTTACCAAGTTCATCACGGTGCAATTTTTGCATTCGGCCACTCAATTTTATTGTGGGCTATAGGTTGTGGTCAATTGTGTCTTCACTCTATGCTGTTTGCAAAACTCGTTGAATTTTGCTGAGTTGAACTCTCCTCCTCTATCTGTCCTTAAACATTATAGGCATTCCAATTTCCCTTTCCACAATTATTTTGAAATATTTGGAATGATAAAATGTTTCTGCTTTTTCTACAAAAGAAAATAACTTCATGTCTTCCTTGAAAAATCATCGCACAACAAATACTTTTTATGGCTATTTGAAGCTGGTGAAATTCGACCACATAGATCTACATTTACAAGACTAAATTTTTCACTGCTTTCCATTTACTCATTTTTGAAAATAGAGTTTGATGTGCTTTCCTTTCATACATGCCTCATAGGGGGTGTTTGGAACTACAATTTGTGCCAGACCTTTCACCATGTTTTAGTGTTTCAAGGTTGGTGCAACAGCCTTTGTAGCCGAAATGACCATAATGATGGTGGCAAANAAAAAAAAAAATCATATTATAACTTTGATTTGTTTAAAATGATCACATTGTAATAATATAGAATCAATAATTTAAATACACGACTCCCGATTTTATTTGCTAGGAGTTGCTCTAGGAAACAATTGGATGTCTCTAGAAGATTACACGGTTTGTATTCTCATTCTCTCAATCTCATCCAAAAATTTTATCAATTTTTTTCAATATTTTTCGTTTTCAGAATGATAAACGAAAAGAATACTACTAAACTATGAATTTAATTTCAATTATATCCTGATCGAAGTGTTAAAATGAAATATCTCAAAGCTCGAGAGTATAACTAAAACCAACCTCATATTTTAGGAGTATTCTTTTATTATATATC
>NW_019272346.1:20622-26273 GCF_002738345.1 Cucurbita maxima | reverse complement strand
TATTTGATCACTAAAAAATTGCTACACTACAAAGCCTAGTGGTGGCTCTGATACCAATTATAAGTTTTTGACAGAAGAATGATTAACACAGAAACATAAACGATTGGAGTTTGAAGCGATAATATTATTTAGTACTTGACTTTGGCTTTTATAGCCTTACAATAACAACATAAATAAATAGAAACTAACCACAAATATGGTAAATTAGTTAAACTAACCACAATCACACAGTCACCAGCTTCTTGATGTAGTTGTTTTTCATAGAAAAAAATGACATTTACTTTTTCAAATGTAAGAAAATATGTTTAATTATAAATAAAAGAAAGAAATAACATATGTATTATATATATATTAGTGAGAAAGAAATGACATATTTACTTTTTTAGTGTCATTTGATTATCTCACTAATTTTTATTTAGATATTTCAGATTTACTATTATATCAACCTAAATATAATTTAATTGGTTAACGATTTAAAATAAATAATGTTTTTTTTTTAAAAAAATACATAAAATAATCAATATCATATTTTCATTCAATAAGAATAGATGTCACAATCAAACTATTTATAGATTAATAATAATAAAATATGTATCATACTATATTATATTAGTATAGTTACAAGTTTTCCCGACTATGAAAATCTAACGACTCTAAATTTCTACCTACTCAAAGTCGTTACTAACGTTTCATACTCATCTCTAATGCAAAAATATAACTCTTAAAAGAAAACATCATCTTTTATATAAATGTCGAAAATATTTAAAACAAACTCTTCTCTCGAAAACAGAGTTTTAGGTGTTTAAATACGACATTTACATAAAATAAAAATAAATACAAAATAATTTAAAACAATGAAATGCAAAACAACCTATTATAACCTCAGACTAGAAATTTAAATGAGTCTGCCGTATGCACGTGCCGCAGTCTATACTCACAATGTTGCCGTTGTCCGTACAAGTGCACCTTGCTGTTACCTGAAAAATGATGTGACACAAGCAATCATAATTTAGGGACCTATCTCTAGCTCATCTAGGGGTGGCCTCTAGTCTCGAACAAATTGAATGTGTAGTACTTCCCTACACACGACCCACACGTGCAAGTGTGAATCTCCAGCTCGCTCGCACACCCCCTAGACCCTCTAGTCAAGCTAATTTGTAGCGACGTTCGGAGGTCAACGGAACCCCATAGTGTCATGCACATCATGAACACCCTGCTCATCATACTGTGCGGGTCTGCACTCATCATCTTTAGGAGAAGTAGCCATTTGCTTATGAACATACAATATGGCACTCATCATCATACAATCTAGAAAACATAGCCATATTAAGAAAAACATCATGCAATCATCATACTCATAATATCGCCATAAAGTTCATCAAGCATATCAAGTATATCGAAATATACATATATTACGCACATCATCATACGACATAACTCAAACATCATCATATACCAGTATATGGCATCATACGACACCGCTCATACATCATCATAACTCATGCATAATCATGGCTCATACATCATCATATACTAGTATAGGACATCATGTGATACAACTCATACATCATCATAACTCATACAATTTTCCGCCTCTCCTATAGTAAGACCACTTACGTGATTAGTTAGTTTAGGCTGGTGTCACCAATTTATCATTAATGAAAGTTTGATTTTGTCCATTGTATCCAAGTCAACCTATATGAATCCATGACATCAATTTCACGTTCAATTCTCTAAATCTCACAATGGTCGATGTACTAGACCTCATACGAGCATTAAAGAATTTTGATGAGTAAAGTCCTGGAACGTTATATATATATAGATATATAATTCTACTTTCATTAAGATCTCATTTCCTATCATTTGCCACTTTGGCCACACTCATTGTATTCTCTGAGTCGCACACAATGGTGCACCCCTTAAGGTGAGGCTCGCAAGCCAACCACGACATTTATTCATCGTGGCACCAACCATTATAGTAGCAATGTATGAAAGCTTGTAACACAACCCCGTATTGGCGCTTCACTTCAGCCAACTCTTAACTGGATGTCTGCAAAACTCATAACACAACTCTGTGTTTGCTTTACACTCTTGTCAATTTTTCTAAAATTTGTAACACAACTCTGTGTTGGCACTACACTTTCGCCAACTCTTAATTGGCCACCTTCGTGTGGCAATGCCGTCTTGACGCTTCTGTGGTCATGTTATAACTTCACTTCTCTATGTCCACTTCCAGTTGATGCTCACTTCTCGAGTTGATATTGGTCTGGATAACTCTTGTGGAGTCATCAACTTTAGGCATAATGTGATGGCTCAAGGAGTACACGTGTACTCGCACCTTAGAGCACCTCTACGGGGTGAGATACTTAATTACTCGGGCTCTCTCCCACTTAAACTCGGTTGCCTCTTTGCAGAAAATTCATCCTCCCATAAGGACTTGCGTTGTACTCAACTTTGGCACTTGGCCGATGCTTGTCTTCTCTTGGCTCTCGGCTTCTCTGCTTGCAACCACTGACACTATTCCTCTAATGTGAATGGCTCTTTGGANTGCCATGTCATTTATGTATACCGTACCAGATAGCAGGTGTATGTAGCAGCCTCCGACACCGTACACCCGTGTCGCCCGATACTGTCCTTGAAAAACTCATTTTAAAGGAAGTCACCATAAAAACTCGTATCGGCACGCTTGCCCATGTTGTGGCACACATGTGTGTCATAGGGTAGCTCACTTAGGCCACAGGGCCCAGGGCTGGTAGACAGCTGACACCATGGTACCCCCTATAGTACATTTTGAGCCATTTTCAATCTTTCAGAACATGATTTTGTCGAAAGGTCATAAAGTGTTATGTAGCGTCCGTTCAGTGTTCGATTGACACCAAATTTGGCAAGCATTCATATTTTATATGGACGAACTTAACTCCAAAACTGCATGCACAAATTCCTTTCAGGATCCCAACTTTCGAGGATAAGGCTTGGGACCCTACCCGACCCTTCCAGAAGCCTATATTTGCCNCCCCAGCTTTGTGGCGTCATCGGACCTTAGGCGAGGTTTGTCTTCACCAATCAAACATCACTTGTGCGGAATCCAAGCTTGTTCGACCGCACACGTTGTCTGTGCGTGCATGTTCAATCGTCTGCGACACAATCGACTTGCCTCTACACTAGGCCAAATCATTNCTACCCGACCCTTCCAGAAGCCTATATTTGCCACTCTTGTTTATTCGATGTCTCTATCTTGTTTATGTCTCAACTTGTCTTCAATGCTCACTCTGTGTGGTATATTAGATGATGCACCGTCCTCCTTGATTGCATCATGGCACTCGTCTAGACCCTCGTGTGGTTGGATGGGCGCCACTTGAGGGTGGCCCTTCTCTTGTCGCAACGTGAGGGTTACAACCTACTCTCTACATAGTTAGGTTGCGACATTCTCCCCCACTTATACTAGTCATCGTTCTTTATNTGTTCAATCGTCTGCGACACAATCGACTTGCCTCTACACTAGGCCAAATCATTCGGCTCGACCTTTTCTCTGCTCGGGGCCAAGTTCTTTCAATGCAACGTCAGGTCTCATATTTTTATTGCGATCCTTGTCGATATGGCCCATATGTCTTGAGGCCATCTTGTTGAATCTCGTGGTGTCGTCGGCCATCGCAACTCCCTCGCTCATGCCATTGAGAACGGACCCACATGTCGCTCATCTCNCACAACCTACTCTCTACATAGTTAGGTTGCGACATTCTCCCCCACTTATACTAGTCATCGTTCTTTATGAATTACATGGTGACACAACCATTGTTAGGTTGTGACATTCTCCCCCATTTAAAGTAGTCATCGTTCTCAATGATNCTCCCTCGCTCATGCCATTGAGAACGGACCCACATGTCGCTCATCTCATTGGAACGTCCCAAACATCCATCCATCCGAGTTCTATCGAGGTATTGGCTCTCCCGTGCCAGTTCCATGTCATTTACATAGACCGTATCGGATAGCGGGTCTATATAGCAAACTTCGACACTCGTCTCGGTACGCAAACCCATACTGTGATACACGTATGTGCCACAGGGTAGCTCGATTAGGCCACATGGCCCAGGGTTGGTGGAGAGCTGACACCATGGTACGCCTATAGTATATTTTGAGCCATTTTCAATTTTTCATCATAGNTTCTCAATGATGACCCAACCTTAGACCGGCTGCTGACGAACCCACTTGAAATACGTGCTTCAGAAGGAATACAGAAAATGCGCACTACTTATGAGCTATCCCACTGACGGACCTACTCTCAGCCTCCGAGACTTGCAACACAAGTACCGTAAAACAAATGCACTATGGTTGTGGGCTNGTAGCTCGATTAGGCCACATGGCCCAGGGTTGGTGGAGAGCTGACACCATGGTACGCCTATAGTATATTTTGAGCCATTTTCAATTTTTCATCATAGACATGAGTTTAACTCCAGAGCCGCATGTCCAAATTTCTTTTGCAGCCTTGACTTTCGAGGTTAAGGCTTGGGACCCTACCCGACCCTTCAACAAGCTCATATTTTCCACTATTGTCTATTCGATGTCTCTATCTTGCTTATATCTCAACTTGTCTTCAATGCCCACTCTGTGTGGTGTGTTAGATGATGTACCGTCCTCCTCGGTCGCATCGTGGCATTCGTCTTCGCCCTCGTGTGGACGGATGGGGACCACTTGATGGTCGCCGCTTCTCTTGTCGCAATGTGATGGTCACNAAAATTTGTAACACAACTCCGTGTTGGCGACACTTTCGCCAACTCTTAACTGGCCACCTTCGTGTGCCAATGCTGCCTTGACGCTTCTGTGGTCATGTTGTATCTTCACTTCTCTATGTCCACTTCAAGTTGATGCTCACTTCTCGAGTTGATATTGGTCTGGACAACTCTTGTGGAGTCATCCACNACACAATAGGCAGAGTGAAGGTCAAGCGGGTTCTATTGAGAGCCATTCGATTGTTTTTCCACTGCCACCTACATTGCCCTCTCGACAACTTTGGGATCATGAGTTGAGCAATGGGAGTTGGCCACGACGTGATTTCTGTCAGCAATTTGGAGTTGTATGTCTCATCAAGGTTCCATTATTGTCTTTCTAGTTGAAGCCAGTAGGATGCAAAGTAAATAAAATAAAATAAACAGTAAAACATGCAAATGTAATCGGTAAACCATTGATGAATGGTGATTCCATAATTATATTTTGAATTNTCTTGTGGAGTCATCCACTTTAGGCATAATGTGATGGCTCAAGGAGTACACGTGTACTCGCACCTTAGAGCACCTCTACGGGGTGAGATACTTAATTACTCGGGCTCTCTCCCACTTAAACTCGGTTGTCTCTTTGCAGAAAATTCATCCTCCCATAAGGACTTGCCTTGTACTCAACTTTGGCACTTGGCCGATGCTTGTCTTTTCTTGGCTTTCGGCTTCTCTGCTTGCAACCACTGACACTATTCCTCTAATGTGAATGGCTCTTTGGAAAGCACCGACATGGTTTACTTTCTGTTTCATCTGTCTTGCCCACTTAAGGACTACAAGCGCTTGGAAAATGAGCTTGATTTTACTGGATGGGTAGATCTCCCCACATTGAAGTGTCAACACACAACACTAATGAACTTCGGGTAGTCTTGGTTTCAACCACAA
>NW_019272346.1:6550-20612 GCF_002738345.1 Cucurbita maxima | reverse complement strand
GATATGCATGGATATGCAACTAGAGTTGCAGTGCTCAATAAAGAAAGAAGTTTCTTCTACATTGAGCCGACAGCTAGTTCAAAAGGTTTGTCTTCATTATTATTGCCACTAGATTCTTTAGCTTATAAAATTTACATGCTTTGTTGTACAGATAATTTTACCAATCAGTTTGTTTTTGTGTGTTTTTCTTTGGTACCAACTTTCACTTAACTTTACATTTTCTCTCATTTACAAATTTTAGATGTGGGCACATGTGCACGTGTTCAAAATGTGCTAAAGTATCTGATGTGTTGTGTGCCCATTCTAGAAGTGATTCGTGCTTACTCCCTATGATGACTTAGATGACAATAAAGAAAAATGAGATTACTACTGATTCATTCATCTTCATCCTCTTGTTCCGTCCAAGTGACTTACTAATTCTTCTCGTCCTTATTTCTATACATATAAAGTTAATTTGTACGATAACAGACGAATGAAATAATGAATCTAATCTTTGTTATTGATTAATCTAGTAAGAATAATTGTGTTAGTGAATTTACAAAACTTTATCTAGGGTGATTATGAGGATTTAGTGTAACAGAAGAATGATTAAGCCGAAACATAAACAACTGGAGTTTCAACTGATAATATTATTGAGTACTGAAATTGGCTTTTGAGTACTAAACTTAGCTTTTACAAATAACAACAGAAATCGAAACTAACCCAAATATGACAAATTAGTTAAACTAAATAGCTAAAAATACTCTAGAAACATAAGCGTATTTGACATAATCAAATTCTTCTAACAATCCCTCCCTTGAACTTATTATTCTTTGTCAAAATTATTTCAAGTTAGAAAAACTTTGCACACCAAGTGAAGACTTCTGAAAAACTTCTAATTTGAGATGCTTTGTTTACAAATCAGCAAGTTGATTTCGGGTACCACAAAATAATAAATTAACGGTTCCTTCTTTTGAAAGATCTCTAAGAAAGTGAAATCTTATTCTTATCTGTTTGGAACGTCCATGTAGAACTGGATTTTTGGATATCTTAATAATTGAAGTATTATCACACATTAGCTTTGTTCCTTCAATTTGATAGTGACCCATCTCTTTGAGTATCCTTATCCAAACAGCTTGACATGCACAGGCACTAGCAGCAACAAACTCAACTTTTGTGGTTGATAAGGTGACAAAAGGCTGTTTACGAGAAGACCAAGCTACTGCTCCTCCGCTTATCATAAACACATAGCCTGAAGTACTCTTAATATCTTCCAAGTCTCCGGCATAGTAACTATTAGTAAATCCAATTAAATCACTAACTCCTCAATTTCTATAAAATACACCATAATCTATCGTACCTTTCAAGTACCTTAAAACCCTTTTAGCTACTGCAACATGTTGTTTTGTTGGACATGCAATAAGACGATTTGATATGAACCAAAAGACGTCAATCATACAATATACTTCAATGAAGATATGAAGAAAATGTTGTCAAAATTATCAAAAGATGTTTCAATTCATGACACTGATATGTGGAAATCACTACATGTGGAGTAAGATTTGGATTACCTTGTTGATCAAATATCTCATGATAAGAACATTGTTTGAGATTCGAATCACTCCACAAGCAAGATCGATCATGTCTAGCTTGAATGATTCTTGTTGATCAAATATCTCAACGCAAGAACACTTGTTTGAGATTCGAATCACTCCACAAGCAAGATTGATCATATCGAGCTTGAATGATTCTACATGCAACCTAAACTACATAGAATTGCAAAGAAACTTAGTCATTGGCTAAAGAAAGCACAAATGCTCCATTTACTATATTTTCCAAGTCTACTTACAAATACAACATACGGCTTTATATAGCCTCAAAATGAAACTATTAAAGGCATTACAAGAGTTAGTAACATTCATACTTAATGACCATAATTAGTCATTATGTAATCGTAACCCTAAATTACTCTAAATAAAAAGTTATCACAGTAACTCTAAATTACTCTAAATTGTAACCTACCCAAAATTTATAACAATCAAACTTCATTCTTCTTCAATGTGTCATGAATTGAAACATCTTTTGATAATTTTGACAACCTTTTCTTCACATCTTCATTGAAGTATATTGTATGATTGACGTCTTTTGGTTCATATCACGACTAATCAAACTTACAACAAACATGAGATCAGGATGAGTAGCTGCGAGATACATCAGACTTCTCACTATTTGTTTATACAAAGTTACATCTACTTTTGCACCATTTTCATCTTTGCCAATTTTTTGTCCTCCCTTCCTCGTGATGTAGTGTCTACTCACTGGAGTTGCTTTCGAATCCTTCTTTGATGCAGAAGGATTCTATTCAACTAAACTAGGTTCTAGGTGCTTGTTTTAATCCATCGAGAGCCTTATGGAATTTGTACGCCCTCTCCTCACTTCCCTTTTTCTCCTAATCTTTTGGTTGTTCAACAAAAATATCTTCTTTTAACTCACCATATAGAAAAGCTGATTTGACATCTAACTAATAGAGTTTCCAACTTTTCTTGGTGGCAAAAGCAATGACAATTCTCACAGTATCCATTCTGGCCACAGATGCATACACTTCTGTAAAATCAATTTCATGCTCTTGTATGTAGGCTTTTACAACCAATCTTGCTTTGTATTTATCAACTTCTCCAAACTTATTTAGCTTGATCTTGTAAATCCATTTCACTCTTATTTTCTTTGCTCTAGCCGACAGAACCACCAAGTTCCATGTTTGATTTTTTTCAATGGATTTGATTTCTTCATCCATAGCCAATCTCCATTTTGGGCTTTTGAAAGCTCCTCAAAATTCACAGGATTGTAATCATCAACCAGTTTAGTCGTTTCTTCCGTGATTTCCCCTTTTATGTTTTCAACAACTGGTTCAATTGTTTCAGCAACCAGTTTAGTCGTTTCCACCGTGACTTCTCCTTCTTCGACTGTATTCTCATCAATTTCAATATTGTCCCCCAGTCCAATTTTATTTCACCTTAAAAAAAATTCCAATTCCATTCACGATCTTCCTCAAAAACTACATTACAACTTATTATAATTTTATTTGTAGTTGGACCAAACATTTCAATAGCCTTTGGATTCGCTGCTGACTCCAAGTAAAACACATATTACACTTTTATCTTCAAGTTTGCTTCTCTTGGCATCTAGAATATGAACATGTTTCGCACATTCAAAAACTCTAAAATAGTCTACTGATGGTTTCTCCCCAGTCCAAGCCTCTTCTGGTGTCATCTCTTTTACTGCAAGAGTGGGTGATGAATTCAAAATGTGAATCGTCCACCTGACTGCTTTAGGCTAGAAATGTCCGCCTAACTACTTAAGGCTAGAAATTTTTAGGCACTTTCTTCTCTGTCAGCATAACTCTTACCTTACCAAGTTCATCACGGTGCAATTTTGGCGTTTTGCCACTCTATTTAATTGGGCTATAGGTTGTGGTCAATTGTGTCTGCACTCTATGCTGTT
This sequence comes from Cucurbita maxima, assembly GCF_002738345.1. Lineage (NCBI taxonomy): Eukaryota > Viridiplantae > Streptophyta > Magnoliopsida > Cucurbitales > Cucurbitaceae > Cucurbita > Cucurbita maxima. The sequence goes on along the minus strand of NW_019272346.1, from coordinate 17,132 downwards.
TGCAAAAATCGTTGAATTTTACTGAATTGAACTCTACTCCTCTATCTGTCCTTAAACATTATAGGCATTCCAATTTCTTTTCCACAATTATTTTGAAACATTTGAAATGATAAAATGTTTCTGATTTTTATACAAAAGAAAATAACTCCATGCCTTCCTTGAAAAATCATCGCACAATAAATACTTTTTATGGCTATTTGAAACTGGTGAAATTCGACCACATAGATCTGCATTTACAAGGCCCAATTTTTCACTTGCTCTCCATTTACTCATTTTTGAAAATGGAGTTTGATATGCTTTCCTTTCATACATGCCTCATAGGTGGTGTTTGGAGCTACAATTTGTGGCAGACCTTTCACCATGTTTTTGTGTTTCAAGGTGCACAAGCCTTTGTAGCCGAGATGACCATAATGATGGTTGCAAAGTGTTAACTGATCCATATTTGAAACTTGGAGGCATCTTCCTTCATTTGTTGTGGCAGATGGTTTAACAAACAAAGTGAACAACTAATTTGCACTCATAATTGACTCTACCATTTTTCCTTTTTGTGGATGATAAATGCTACGTACATTATCTTTGTAGAGCACTGCTGCTCCTTTTTCTTGTATTTTTCCAACGCTCAAGAGATTATTTTTAAATTCAGGTACCCAATACAGATTGCTAATAGTGTAGCGAACCCCATGCAAAGTTAATTTCACTACACCCTTTCCAGAACCATTCGTACTTATATTATTTTCAAGCTTTTGATGGAGTGAGAAAAGATCCTGTCTAAGCTTGAAAACATACCTTCATATACACACATATGGTTTAAGCAACCAGAATCTAAGAACCAAGTATAACTCCTTTTTGCTTCATGTCTTCAATATCAACCATTTACAACATTTCATCCTCTTCTTCAAGCTTTGCATAATTCAATTCCTTATTCATCTTTGGACATTCATATTTATGACTCAAGTCCTGACACCTATAACATTCAATAGTTGCTTTGTTGAAAGTTGATTTTCCTCTCCCGTGTCCTCTGCTCCTGTAAGTTCCTCTTCCTCTACTACTTATTTTCGTTCGACCTTCGATTTTTAGAACTTGCTCCTCTCCAGTATTGCTTGATCTTCGAAATTTTTGTTCATGCACCACTAATGAACTTTGTAATTCATCAATGGACATGTTATCAGTATCTTTGGATTCCTCAATGGATAATACAACATAAGTAAATTTTTCAGTGAGGGTACGTAGAATTTTTTCTACAGTTTTCTTGTTTGGCATATCTTCTCATCTTGTTGGAGATTATCATCACTCTTGCAAAATAATATGATACTTTCATCTTCTTCGATCTCTAGGATCTCAAATTCTCTCCTTAATGCATTAAGAAGAGATTTCTTCACTTTTTTGTTTCCACCAAACTTTCGCTTCATTGAGTCCCAAACAATATTGGTTGTGCGAAGATCCAAGATTTGTTCAAAGACAGTATGATCAATTGCCTGGAAGAGGTAATGCTTTACTTGGTGATCTTTGAGTCTATTATCATCAAGGTGACCCTTTTGTGCCTTAGTCAGCATTGTTTCTTCCGCTAGTTCTGAGAAACCAATCTCTACCACACTTCATAAACTCTTTGCTTTGAGCAAATTTTCCATCAGCTCACTCAAGTGATCATAGAGACCATCGAAGTGAGGGATCTTCATTAAAGTCTTGTCTTTACTCATACTCTCTGTATTTGATCACTAAAAAATTACTACACTACAAAGCCTAGTGGTGGTTCTGAGGCCTATTATAAGTTTTTGACAGAAGAATGATTAACACAGAAACATAAACGATTGGAGTTTGAAGCGAAAATATTATTGAGTATTTAACTTTGACTTTTATAGCCTTACAATAACAACATAAATAAATAGAAACTAACCACAAATATGGTAAATTAGTTAAACTAAATAGCTAAAAAAAATACTCTAACTATCAAAAGAGACCATAACAATATTTGATCAAATTCTTATAACATTTAGGTACTTACTACTACTCTCCCAACAAAAGGACCTTCCAATTCTCCTATTTCCAATATTGAATCTCGATGAAGTTTACTTTTCTAACTCAACTTCCTTCACAAAGGTTGATCCAACTCTGGTTGGCTTCCACTTTTTTCCTTCCACCCCGTAAAGATAGTTGTTTAAATGAAAAAATGTTGATGTTATAATGGTAGTTTGGCTAGATTGTTTTTTCTCAAACTCCAAATTATTGTAATAAAAGAAAAATTATATTTTCTTTAAAGTAATCAAATATTAATGAGAATATGAATCATGTTATGTGTTTATGGGAAATCTTTAATCATTCCTCCTATTTTGCTCATTACAATTTATACTCACCATTCTCAAATAAAAATGTTTCTTTCATAATGATTAAGGTATTTAGTCTTTTCTTTACCGCTCAAGGTTTAAATCTCTATCATATTTGTTACTATAAAGAATATATTATTTCTTTGTACGGTTCTTTTCCCATTTTAAAAAATTGAGTGAAAATGTATATACGAGAAGTTGGGACAAAGACCACAAACCCGGACCCTATTCATGACATTAAATAGACCCGAGCTCCTCCACAACCATGTTCAAAATATGAATCCTCCTACTGACATCCTTTAATAATCTTTAAATTTTAGCGGGTTGTATTTAGTCCTATTTTATTTAGGCTTCTTTTAATAACCATTTGATTTTTTATTTCAAAAAATTAAATTTAAAAATACTACTTCCAAATTATCAAAAAAAAAAAAAAAAAACAACCACAACTTCTATACAGTTACTAAATAAGACTTAAGATATTCATCAATTCCAATGTTCATAAAAATACAAATTATCGTTTAATTAAGCGAAGTATAATCTTAAATTTGTAGTGGTACGATCTTTATTGTTTAGAAATACTACCTTTAAAAAAAATCTCAATTATACGTATTAACTTTTACAACTAAATGTTTATATTATAAAATTAGATCTTGTACTTGTCAAAAATTTAATCTTAATATTTAATTTTCATTAATTCATTCATTAATTTTAACCAAACAAAACACAAACATTCAAAACATTTAATAAAATTAAATACAACACAAAATTAATTTTAATCAACGGACTAAATTAGTAACTAAATGACTCCACACATCCACGAATTTCTACATTAAAAAAATTCTAAATATATACTTTTATTAAATAATTTCAATTTTCATACCAAAATGAGAATAAAATGGGTTGGAAGATGGTAAAGAAAAATGGAAAATATAAGTTAGGTTCTACTCCCACTCTATTGTCACCTTATTTATTGTCGTTGTATCTTGTGCGATTCAATGGTCCGTTGCTCATTTTGTACTTTATAGCCCTAATCTTGTCTTTCTCCACCCCCCTTCATAACTTCCCAATTAATTCATCCATTCAATAAATACCTAAGAGTCTCATCGTCATCCATTATCACCGTTTTTAAAGAACCTAAGCTTCTCATTCTCTCGACAATGGCTAAACTATTAGTTCTTCATCTCTGTTTCGTTCTCATTGCTTCCTCTTCTCTGTTTCATGTCGGAACTTCCATAACTCACAAATCTCAAGACGGATCTGAAGAATGGGGCTACGTTCAAGTCAGACCCAGTAAGCCAAGTTCATTAATTTTCCTTCTATTTTATTTTAGTCATTTTTTTTTATATATTTGCTCGTGTATTGTGTTGTTTAGAAGCCCATATGTTTTGGTGGCTTTACAGAAGCCCTTCCAGAGTGGACGTCGGTTCCAAGCCATGGTCGACCATTCTCTGGTTGCAGGGCGGACCGGTGAACTGCCGATCTTTTCCAATGATTTATTTATAAATTTTGGGTATTTTGTAAGAAAATGGCTCAAATATTGAAAAACAGGGTGGCTCAGGAACTAGGTTTGGGAACTTCCTGGAAATCAGACCATTGAACTCAAACTTGAAGCCCAGAAACTCAACATGGCTGCAAAAAGCAAACCTCTTGTTTGTGGCCTTTTCCTTTTAATTTTTGTCATTTTAACCTTAAATTCTAATATTTTTCGACTAAATTTAAAAAAAAAAAGGATAATCTAGTCGGGACCAGATATAGCTACGTGGAGAGTGGAGGTGAATTTGCGAAAGGCGATGTGGAGGCGGCGATCGACATGACGACTTTGCTGGCTGAGGTTTCGAACGACACTGTCGGCCTACGAAACCCTCCTTTGTACATCTTGGAGGAGTCTTACGGTGGCAAATTCGCCGTCACCCTTGCTTTGTCCCTTCTTCAGGCCATCCAAGCTGGAAATTTGACCCTAAATCTCGGAGGTACTTCTATTTTTACTTTTTTTTTAATAAAGATTTTCAAATATAATTGATGAATTATAACTTTTTTTTATATATATGTAAAAAAAAAAAATCATATTATAACTTTGATTTGTTTAAAATGATCACATTGTAATAATATAGAATCAATAATTTAAATGACTCTCGATTTTGTTTGTCAGGAGTTTCTCTAGGAAACAATTGGATGTCTCCGGAAGATTACACGGTTCGTATTCTCAATCTCTCAATCTCATCCAAAAATTTTATCAATTTTTTTGATATTTTCGTTTTCAGAATGATAAACGAAAAGAACACTACTAAACTATGAAGTTGATTTCAATTATATCCTGATTTAAGAGTTAAAATGAAATATCTCAAAGCTCGAGAGTATAACCGAAACCAACCTCATATTTCAGGAGTATTCTTTTATTATTTATCCTTAACACAATAATCTTTGTCTAAAATTTGACAGTCTTCTTAGGGTCCTCTTCTCAAAGATCTCTCACAAATTGACGACAGGACGCTGCAATAATCAAATAGATTAATATTTTTCATTTTTTTTTAATATAAACATTAATAAAGAAGTGAAATATATTCTATAAATATAAAAGTTATATGTAACAAAAGTTATATTTTATTAAGTTATCTTTTAAATTTGTAAATTTATAAAACCCTCTTTAAAAAAATTTGTAAAATGAAATTCAAAATTTACCATATATTAATTTAAAATTTAGAACTTTTTTAAATTGGTAATTTAGGCTTGATTCATAACCATTTAATTTTTTAAGTTTATAAAAACTTTTTTGGCCTACAAATTCCTTTATTTTATCATTCACTTAGAAAACATATTTTTAAATCTAAATCCAATTTTAAAAAAACATTTTATTTTTCTCCAGAGAATGAACATTAGTTCAAAAAGACATAAAATGAAATGAGACGGTCTACAGCCGTCAAGTAAGTTTTTTTTTCTTCAAACAAAAACAAGGAATATTTTGAAGTGATAAAAATTGTAATATTTTCTTTTTTTTATAGGTGGATCTTATTTGTTCAACCAAAGGAACCCAAGTCTGGATTAATAAGCTTAAGTAATTTCTTTTTTGGAGTGATTTATGGTTATTGACATAAACATAAACCTAAGTCAACGTTTCCTAAAAAAAAATTCTTAATTTTTGCTAAAGCAATTTTTTTTCTTTGAAATTAGGTGGAAGGGCTAAAGGTATTTATAAGTAAGGAGAGAACTACTTTATTTTGTGGAAATGAGAAGCACACCAAGGGATTCACTAAGTCGCATAAGAACTTGCACTTCTATTAGATCCTTGGTGCTGGCCATTTTGTAAGCTATTTATTCTATTTATAATTTTTTAAGATTTATTACTTTTTAATTATATGATTACAAATGTAGGTTCCCGTGGATCAACCGTGTGTGACATTAAATATGGTGGACGCAATCACACAGTCACCAATTTCTTGATGCAGCTGTTTTTCCGTAGAAAAAGATGACATATTTACTTTTTCAAAGGTAAGAAAATATGTTTAATTATAGATAAAAAGAAAGACATAATCGATGTATTATATATATATATATATATATTAACAAATCTAGTGTCATTTGATTATCTCACTAATTTTTATTTAGAAATATTTCAGATGTAGAATATATCAACCTAAATATAATTTAATTGGTTAACAATTTAAAATAAATAATGTTTTTTTAAAAAAAAAATACATAAAATAATCAATATCATATTTTCATTCAATAAGAAAGTTTTCTTTCTTCAATCATTTCATATAATTAAGTAAGAGATATCACAATCAAACTATTTATAGATTAATAATAATAAAATATGTATCATACTATATTATATTAGTATAGTTACAAGTTTTCTCGACTATGAAAATATAACGACTCTAAATTTCTACATACTCAAAGTCGTTACTAATGTCTCATACTCATCTCTAATGCAAAAATATAACTCTTAAAAGAAAACATCATCTTTTATATAAATGCCGAATACATTTAAAACAAACTCTTCTCTAGAAAACAGAGTTTTAGGTGTTTAAATACGAAATTTAAATAAAATAAAATAAATCCAAAATAATTTAAAACAATGAAATGCAAAACAACCTATTTTAACCTAAGACTAGAAATTTAAATGAGTCTGCCGTATGCACGTGCCCACAGTCTCTACTCGCAATGTTGCTGTCGTCCGTACAAGTGCACCTTGCCGTTACTTGAAAAATGATGTGACACACGCAATCATAATTTAGGGACCTATCTCTAGCTCATCTAGGGGTTGCATCTAGTCTCAAACAAATTGGATGTGTAGTACTTCCCTACACGACCCACACGTGCAAGTGTGAATCTCTAGGGCGCTTGCACACCCCCTGGACCCTCTAGTCAAGCTAATTTGTAGCGATGTTCAGAGGTCAACGGAACCCCATAGTGTCATGCATCTCATGAATACCCTGCTCGTCATACTGTGCGCATCCACACTCATCATCATACTGTGCATGTCTGCACTCATCATCTATAGGAGAAGTAGCCATATGCTTATGAACATACAATATGACACTCAACATCATACAACAAGCTCAATCGGAAAAACATCGCCATATGAAGAAATACATCATGCAATCATCATACTCATCATATCGCCACAAAGTGCATCAAGCATATCAAGTATATCGAAATATACATATATTATGCACATCATCATACGACATAACTCAAACATCATCATATACAAGTATATGGCATCATACCACACCGCTCATACATCATCATAACTCATGCATCATCATATACTAGTATAGGACATCATACGATACAACTCATACAATTTTTCGTCTCTCCTATAGTAAGATCACGTACCTGATTAGTTAGTTTAGGCTGGTGTCACCAATTTATCATTAATGAAAGTTTGATTTTGTCCATTGTATCCAAGTCAACCTATATGAATCCATGACATCAATTTCACATTCAATTCTCTAAATCTCACAATGGTCGATGTACTAGACCTCATACGAGCATTAAAGACTTTTCATGAGTAAAGTCCTGGAACGTTATATATATATAGATATATAATTCTATTTTCATTAAGATCTTATTTCCTATCATTACTATGTCAGGGAAGAATTTGATGGAGTTATTTTAAGTGACAGTATTTTGTACTTACCTTCTGATTGATCTTTCATTTTTTTTGTTTGGATGTACTCAGTATCCTTCTCATTGATCTTTCACTGCATGTACTCAGTATTGTGTACTTTGTGCTTTATTTTTTAATTTTTGTTTGGATATATTCTGGGTGGATTTTTAATCATGGTACTTCCTTGCCTTCTCAGTCTAATCTTTCATTTTCTTTTTGCGGCATGTACTATGCTTTATCTTTTAATTTTTGTTTGGATATATTCTTGGCTGATTTTTAATCTTTGTTACTTCTAAATCAATTTTCAATCCATTCTTCTAAACTTTTCTCTTATTATTATTATTATTATTATTTTTTTTTTGTATTTTCATTGTCATTTTTAATAGATTCTAATTTTCTTTTCTTTCCTAGAAATAAAATAGTTGTATATTAGGAATAAATTTACAGTAACCCATAAATTTTTATTCTTATTTGACTTCTATCTAAAATCTAAATAAAAAATAAAAAATAAAATAAAGAAAAGATTTAATTAACTTACTACTGACATTCTTACTCACATCTTTAGGTAAATCTGCCCAAAGTCATTCTCATTTTTTATTCAAACTAAATCTAACATTTACCTTTTCTCTGTCATTTTTTACCCAAAGTCATTCTCATTTTTTATTCAAACTAAATTTAACATTTACCTTTTCTCTGCCATTTTTTTGTTGTTTAGTTTTTTGAACTGTTGTTGTAAAGTAAGAGTTTGTTGAGGAGAGATAATTGGGATAAGAATGAGAGATTAGTGGAGAGAGATAGGGAAGATTTAATTTAATTGCCATTTTGAGAGAAAACCTTTGACAATTGATTTCAGAAATATATATATATATATATATATATATAAATAGATTTAAAAAAAAAACTTATTTTTTTTTATTAAATAGTATAGATACAAACAAAAAAAAATGTTTAAAATATTTTTGGTTAACTTTTTTTTATTAAAATATCTGCTAACTTTAAATTTTCTTATTAAATGTCAAATTTTGACATGTAAAAATTTCATCTTTTAATTTATAAATACATTTTATTTTTTATAATTTTAATTATAATTTGTATGATATAAATTAAATTATTACGGATTTTAAAATTTATTAACTAAATAAATATTAAAATTTACACTAAATTATTAATGGATCAAATACAAACAAACTAAATAAGAAAAATCCAAATAACAAACGTAGGCTCGTGGAGAAGATTCAAGTCTCAACTTCAGCTCTAGTTTGTGTTTGTTTCTCAAGAAAACACACAAGTTTACATTTATTTGTTTCTCAAGAAAACACACAAGTTTACATTTATTTCATTTGAAATAGCCACAATGTTGCTGGTTCTAATCTACCGGGACCGGATATAGCTACGTGGAGAGTGGAGGTGAATTTACGAAAGGCGATGTGGAGGCGGCGATCGACATGACGACTTTGCTGGCTGAGGTTTCGAACTACACTGTCGGCCTACGAAACGCTCCTTTGTACTTCTTTGCGTAGTCTTACGGTGGCAAATTCGCCGTCACTCTGGCTTTGTCCCTTCTTCGGGTCATCCAAGCTTGCAATTTGACCCTTAATCTCGGAGGTACTTTTATTTTTACTTTTTTTTTAATAAAAATTTCAAATATAAATGATGAATTATAACTTTTTTTTTTATATGTAAAAAAAAATCATATTATAACTTTGATTTGTTTAAAATGATCACATTGTAATAATATAGAATCAATAATTTAAATACACGACTCCCGATTTTATTTGCTAGGAGTTGCTCTGGGAAACAATTGGATGTCTCTAGAAGATTACACGGTTCGTATTCTCATTCTCTCAATCTCATCCAAAAATTTTATCACTTTTTTTCAATATTTTCGTTTTCAGAATGATAAACGAAAAGAATACTACTAAACTATGAATTTGATTTCAATTATATCCTGATCGAAGTGTTAAAATGAAATATCTCAAAGCTCGAGAGTATAACTAAAACTAACCTCATATTTTAGGAGTATTCTTTTATTATATATCCTTAACACAATAATCTTTGTCTAAAATTTTACAGTCTTCTTGGGGTACTCTTCTCAAAGATCTCTCACGAATTGATATTGGTCTCGACAAATCTTGTGGAGTCATCCACTTTAAGCATAAGGTGATGGCTCAAGGAGTACACGTGTACTCGCACCTTAGAGCACCTCTATGGGGTGAGATACCTAATTACTTGGGCTCTCCCCCACTTACACTTGGTTGCCTCTTTTCAACAAATTCATCCTCCTATAAGAACTTGTGTTGTACTCAACTTTGGCACTTGGTCGATGCTTGTCTTTCCTTGGCTCTCAGCTTCTCTGCTTGCAACCACTAACACTATTTCTCTAATGTGAACGGCTCTTTGGAAAGCACCGACATGGTTTACTTTCTGTTTCATCTGTCTTGCCCACTTAAGGACTACAAGCGCTTGGCAAATGAGCTTGGTTTTACTTGATGGGTAGATCTCCCCACATTGAAGTGTCAACACACAACACTAATGAACTTGGGGTAGTCTTGGTTTCAGCTACAACTGATTCCAATTCTGACCAGAAACTGGCTTGCCCACTCTCGCACTCTTGACACACTTGCAAGGTCTTCAATCAACTCTCGAGTTCATTTTTCTCGACTGTGTTGCCTCACTAGACACACAAAGTATGGCTCTGATACCAACTGTCATGGTACTACTTTTTCAACAGAGCGGTGTGGTGATCTTGAAACCCTCATGACTAGCCTTAAGGGGAATTAAGCCCCATATATATTTTTCACCCCATCTTTGTGGCGTCATCGGACCTTAAGCGAGGTTTGTCTTCACCAATCAAACATCGCTTGTGCGGAATCCAAGCTTGTTCGACCGCACACACTGTCTGTGCGTGCATGTTCAATCGTCTGCGACTCGACCTTGCCTCTGCTCGGGGCCAAGTTCTTTCAATGCAACGTCACGTCTCATATTTTTATTGCGATCCCCATCGACATGGCCCATATGTCTTGACACCATCTTTAGTCTCGGAGTGTCGTCGGCCATCGCAACTCCCTCACCCATGCCATTGAGAACGGACCCACATGTTGCTCATCTCATTGGAACGTCCCAAACATCCATCCATCGAAGTTCTATC
>NW_019272346.1:0-4607 GCF_002738345.1 Cucurbita maxima | reverse complement strand
ATTCTGGACGTAGCCCTTCGCCACTAGACGGGCCTTGTGCTTCACAACTTCTCCTTTTTCGTTGCGCTTCAGTTTGAAGACCCATTTGAGCCCTATGGCTTGGTGTCCCGGCGACATATCCTCCAGACTCCACGTCTGATTTTCGGTGATGGATGTCATCTCCTCCTGCATTGCCTTCAGCCAGCACGGGTTCTTTTCTGCTTCCTCGAAGGTGTTCGGTTCATCTGCACTGATGGCATGTATTTCGGCCACTTCTTCGAGCTCGCGCACTGCCAGTCCATGTGGTTCACCTCCTCCTACTAGGTCGTCCATCCTCCGGTACCTGGCCTCTAGATCAGTATCGTGATCGGCATCCAGCGTCGAATCCGCAGTCCGTGGTGTTGCGAATTCCACTGGTTCAGGGGTTGCACCTGCTGGCGGCGATGACGGCTGCTGATGCTGGGCTCCTCCTTCTTCTGGCTCGGTGACAAGGTACTTCACCGTAAATTGATTTGGATTATGGTCTGCCTCGATCACGTCATTCCACTGCCAGAAGGTGCTTTCGTCGAAGACGACGTCGCGAGACACGTGAGCTCGCCCCCCTACAGGATCATATAGTCTGTACACCTTGCTCCCGGGTTCATAGCCGATGAAGACGACCTTCAGCCCCCTGGGATCGAGCTTGGCGAGGTGGGGACGTGTTACCTTCATGTATGCGACGCAGCCGAACACGCGAAAATGATGTACCACTGGTTTTTTGTTGTTTCAGGCCTCATATGGCGTCTTCCCGTCAAGGCTTCGAGTTGGTGACCGATTGAGGAGATAGACGACCGTCATTACTGCCTCTCCCCAGAATCTCCCAGGCATCCCGGCCGTCACCAATAATGACCTTGCTGTCCCGACGATGGTCTGATTCCGGCGCTCCACCACTCCGTTCTGTTGGGGGGAGTAGGGCGCCGTTAGGTGCCATTGTATGCCGATTTCGTCACAGTACTTACCGAAACTTGTCGAGCTGAATTCTCCGCCTCGGTGTGTGCGCAGCACTCGCATCTTCTTCTCACATTCGGCCTCCGCTCGTGCTTTAATGCACTTAACCGCCTCTGCCGCCTCACTTTTCGCTTGCAGCAGGGTCAGCCACATGAAGCGGCTTTTGTCATCGACTAACAGGATGAAGATTCTCTTACCGCCTGGGGTCGCCGGCTTGATGGGCCCGCAGATATCGCCGTGTACAAGCTCCAACGGCTCATCGGCTCGATAGGATGTTCGAGACGGAAAGGGTGTGTGCCTCTGTTTGCCGATGAGGCACCCGTCGCACAGCTTGTTCACGCCTTTGATTGCTGGCAAACCGTGCACCAACTCCTCCTTCGGTAGTTTTTCTAGAGCAGGAAAGTTTAAATGCCCGTACCTTGCGTGCCACCTCCAAGATACCTCTTCAGTCTTGGCCGAGAGACTGACGAGATCGACGACGGAGCCATCGCCGAATTTCACCGTCCCGCGGATCCCGAGTCGAGCTCGGAGAACGCAGATCTAGCCCCGGTCATATGGTTTGTTGCCCCTATGTCTAGGATCCATCGCCGGTCCTTGTGTTGCTCGTCCCGCTGGCTGATCTGAGCGAACACTCGCTCCTCCTCCAGTTGAATTGGCTCCCTAGCTGGTGCCACCTTTGCTACGCCCAGCTGGAGCTCTTTCTCGAGTTCAACATCGTCGTCGATTACCTCCATCTCCGTGGATTTGGAATCAATCATGGGGACACATGCAGTTACCATGAAGAGAGTTGGCTCGTCCTCCTCGGATTGAGCCACATGGGCCTTTCCGGCCTTTTCCTTGTTCCTAAGCTTGCTCCAGCAATTCCTACTTCGGTGTCCTCTCTTCTCACAGTTTGAGCAGATCGGCCTACCGTTGGTCGACTCCTTCTTTTGATTCCCATCTTTCCCGCGCATGCGACCGTGGGAGATCCATGGCTTCTTACCGTCTTTACTGCTGGAGGAGGACCCATTGCTCTCGCCGGTGTTGTCACGGAGCTTTAAGCGTGCAAGCCATTCCTCCTCAGTGAGGAGTAGACGACCCTCCTTGTCGACAGCTGAAATGATATTTTTCTTCCGCTGCTCGACGTTACGCAGTCTTCCGGTCACCTCTTCCACCGTTAGGTCGTTCACGTCTGCCATTGGTCGACTCCTTCTTTTGATTCCCATCTTTCCCGCGCATGCGACCATGGGAGATCCATGGCTTCTTACCGTCTTTGCTGCTGGAGGAGGACCCATTGCTCTCGCCGGTGTTGTCACGGAGCTTTAGGCGTGCAAGCCATTCCTCCTCAGTGAGGAGTAGACGACCCTCCTTGTCGACAGCTGAAATGGTATTTTTCTTCCGCTGCTCGATGTTACGCAGTCTTCCGGTCACCTCTTCCACCGTTAGGTCGTTCACGTCAAGCAAGGTCACCTCTTCCACCGTTAGGTCGTTCCCGTGATCTGCATTGAAAAATCATCGACAGATTCGCCGTCCTTAAAGTGGATCTCCGAGAGCTCCTTCCGTAGTTGCTCGATGTTGGATTCCCTCCAAGGCCGATTGCACAGTGCGCTTGGTGGAGAGAGATGCCAGCATCTCTTATACTCAATCGTTTCTCCTTCCTCTGGCTTGACAACATGCCATAACCCTTGTGCCTGTAGGTTGACGCGCATCAACAAGGTCCACTCGTTATAGTTGGACTTTGTCAATATAGAATACTGAACGACTGCGGTCGTAGTCTCCCTGATCACTCGCTCAACGATAACTTGACGCCCGTCATCATGGCATCAGCCTCTTCGCGGCGGTGATGGAGATGTCAGCACACGGCGACGACGTGGAAGAGTGAGCGCATCAACAAGGTCCACTCGTTATAGTTGGACTTTGTCAATATAGGATACTGAACGACTACAGTCGTAGTCTCCCTGATCACTCGCTCAACGATAACTTGACGCCCGTCATCATGGCATCGACCTCTTCGCGGCGGTGATGGAGATGTCAGCACACGGCGACGGCGTGGAAGAGTGAGTGAGCCTGCTCGAGATGGGCCCCACGATGTGTGTGTTTTTACACTTTGCATTTTCTTCTACTTGAAACCTAAGACCTGATGTTAGGTCAAAGCTCTAACCACTTGAGCTATTCAACTTGTTTGTTGATATGTTGGCTCCTCTGCAATGATATACACCGATCTGGAAATTGGTTGTTGGAAGAAAAACGCGTAAAAAAGGAGAGAGAGAATAACTGAATTCTGACTGCGTTCAAAATCAGGTTGTTATTTATTCTGAACAAATCTCCTGTTTAAAATATAAATTATTCTAAATATGTTCAAAATCAGGTTGTTATTTATTCTGAACAAATCTCCTGTTTAAAATATAAATTATTCTAAATATGGCTGGAGAGTGGCCAACTAAATCTGTGCCACTCCCTACAAAATTTCCGTCTAAAATTTTAGTGATCCATTCGACGTGTTTTGTCAAATGGTCAAACGGAGATTTTCTGAAATCGTGTGAATAAGGAAGTGATCCATTCGACGTGTTTTGTCAAATGGTCAAACGGAGATTTTCTGAAATCGTGTGAATAAGGAAAAACTGTAAAAACTCAGGTTTGATCTAACAGTCATTGAGCATCCGTCCGTTGTCCGATTGACATCAAATTTTGCAAAGATTCACATTTCATATGGAAAGACTTAACTCTAGAACCGCATGTCCAAATTCCTTTTGGAACCTTGACTTTCGAGGTTAAGGCTTGGGACCCTACCCGACCCTTCAACAAGCCTATCTTTTCCACTATTGTCTATTTGATGTCTCTATCTTTCTTATATCTCAACTTGTCTTCAATGCCCACTCTATGTGGTGTGTTAGATGATGTACCGTCCTCCTCGGTTGCATCGTGGGACTTGTCTAGGCCCTCGTGTGGACGGATGGGGACCACTTGAGGGTCGCCGCTTCTCTTGTCGCAATGTGATGGTCACAACCTACTCTCTTTATAGTTAGGTTGTGACACCCCCTTACACATCTGCAGAACCAGAACAAGAACATGAACACAATAGGCAGAGTGAAGGTCAAGCGGGTTCTGTTGAGAGACATTCGATTGTTTTTCCACTGCCACCTACATTGCCCTCTCAACAACTTTGGGATCATGAGTTAGAGCAATAGGAATTGGCCACCACATGATTTCCTTCAGCAATTCGAAGTTGTATGTCTCATCAAGGTTCCATTGTTGTCTTTCTAGTTGAAGCCAGTAGGATGCAAAGTAAATAAAATAAAATAAAATAAATAGTAAAACATGCAAATGTAATTGGTAAACCATTGATGAATGGTGATTCCATAATTATATTTTGAATTAATGCAATTTTCTTTCTGGTGAAATTATTGTGATTATCTTTTTTTTTTTAACTTAAACTTGTTGCTAAATCTTACAAGATTGGGAGATCATAAACGATTTGAGGATTGACATGTCGAGGCTGCAACAGAAGATGAGCAACCTATAGAGAATGTTGGATACATGCATGGATATGCAACTCGAGTTGCAGCGCTCAATAAAGCAAGAAGTTTCTTCTGCGTTCAACTGAGAGCTAGTTCAAAAGGTTTGTCTTCATTATTAATGTCACGGGATTCTTTAGCTTATAA
>NW_019272345.1:43970-46018 GCF_002738345.1 Cucurbita maxima | reverse complement strand
ACCCAAATCTGGGACGTTTTTAGTACGTGCTAAAAAAATCGAGTCACGGTCGACGTTTTTCTAAAGTTTTGTGAGGAATGTTTACGGTTGATGATTTAGAACAGAATTTCGAACAAACGGAGTGCATTAAAACAGTAAAAGAGTCCTTCAAATCGAACCCTACTTCGGAAACCCAAATCTGGGACGTTTGAAGTACGTGCTAAAAAAACCGAGTCACGATCGACATTTTTAAAAAGTTTTGTGGGGATCGATAAGGATTGATGATTTAGAACAGAATTTCCAACAAACGGAGTGCATCAAAACAGTAAAAGAGTCCTTCAAATCGAACCCTACTTCGGAAACCCAAATCTGGGACGTTTGAAGTACGTGCTAAAAAAACCGAGTCACGATCGACATTTTTAAAAAGTTTTGTGGGGAATGTTTAGGCTTGATGATTTAGAATAGATTTTCGAAGAAACGGAGTGCATCAAAACAGTAAAGAAGTTCATCAAATCGAACCCTACTTCGAAAACCCAAATCTGGGACGTTTGAAGTACGTTTTAAAAAAACTGAGTCACGGTCGACGTTTTTCAAAACTTTTGTGGGGAATGATTAGGCTTGATGATGTAGAATACAATTTCGAACAAACGGAGTGCATCAAAACAGTAAAAGAGTGCTTCAAATCGAACCGTACTTCGGAAACCCAAATCTCTGACGTTTGAAGTACGTATTAAAAACACTGAGTCACGGTCGACGTTGTTCTAAAGTTTTGTGAGGAATGTTTACGGTTGATGATGTAGAACAGAATTTCGAACAAACGGAGTGCATCAAAACAGTAAAAGAGTGCTTCAAATCGAACCGTACTTCGGAAACCCAAATCTCTGACGTTTGAAGTACGTATTAAAAACACTGAGTCACGGTCGACGTTTTTCAAAACTTTTGTGGGGAATGATTAGGCTTGATGATTTAGAATATATTTTCGAAGAAACGGAGTGCATCAAAACAGTAAAGGAGTTCATCAAATCGAACCCTACTTCGAAAACCCAAATCTGGGACGTTTGAAGTACGTATTAAAAACACTGAGTCACGGTCGACGTTTTTCAAAACTTTTGTGGGGAATGATTAGGCTTGATGATGTAGAATATAATTTCGAACAAACGGAGTGCATCAAAACAGTAAAAGAGTGCTTCAAATCGAACCGTACTTCGGAAACCCATATCTGGGACCTTTGAAGTACGTGCTTAAAAAACCGAGTCACGATCGACATTTTTAAAAAGTTTTGTGGGGAATGTTTAGGCTTGACGATTTAGAATAGATTTTCGAAGAAACGGAGTGCATCAAAACAGTAAAGGAGTTCTTCAAATCGAACCCTACTTCGAAAACCCAAATCTGGGACGTTTGAAGTACGTTTTAAAAAAACTGAGTCACGGTCGACGTTTTTCAAAACTTTTGTGTGGAATGATTAGGCTTGATGATGTAGAATACAATTTCGAACAAACGGAGTGCATCAAAACAGTAAAAGAGTGCTTCAAATCGAACCGTACTTCGGAAACCCAAATCTGGGACGTTTGAAGTACGTGCTCAAAAAACCGAGTCACGATCGACATTTTTAAAAAGTTTCGTGGGGAATGATTAGGCTTGATGATTTAGAATATATTTTCGAAGAAACGGAGTGCATCAAAACAGTAAAGGAGTTCTTCAAATCGAACCCTACTTCGAAAACCCAAATCTGGGACGTTTGAAGTACGTGCTCAAAAAACCGAGTCACGATCGACATTTTTAAAAAGTTTTGTGGGGAATGATTAGGCTTGATGATTTAGAATATATTTTCGAAGAAACGGAGTGCATCAAAACAGTAAAGGAGTTCATAAAATCGAACCCTACTTCGAAAACCCAAATCTGGGACGTTTGAAGTACGTTTTAAAAACACTGAGTCACGGTTGACGTTTTTCAAAACTTTTGTGGGGAATGATTAGGCTTGATGATGTAGAATATAATTTCGAACAAACGGAGTGCATCAAAACAGTAAAAGAGTGCTTCAAATCGAACCGTACTTCGGAAACCCAAAT
>NW_019272345.1:39250-43725 GCF_002738345.1 Cucurbita maxima | reverse complement strand
GAGTGCATCAAAACAGTAAAGGAGTTCTTCAAATCGAACCCTACTTCGAAAACCCAAATCTGGGACGTTTGAAGTACGTTTTAAAAACACTGAGTCACGGTCGACGTTTTTCAAAACTTTTGTGGTGAATGATTAGGCTTGATGATGTAGAATACAATTTCGAACAAACGGAGTGCATCAAAACAGTAAAACAGTGCTTCAAATCGAACCGTACTTCGGAAACCCAAATTAGGGACATTTGAAGTACGTGGTAAAAAAATCGAGTCACGGTCGACGTTTTTCTAAAGTTTTGTGAGGAATGTTTACGGTTGATGATTTAGAACAGAATTTCCAACAAACGGAGTGCATCAAAACAGTAAAAGAGTCCTTCAAATCGAANATTTAGAATAGATTTTCGAAGAAATGGAGTGCATCAAAACAGTAAAAGAGTGCTTCAAATCGAACCGTACTTCGGAAACCCAAATCTGGGACGTTTGAAGTACGTGCTAAAAAAACCGAGTCACGATCGACATTTTTAAAAAGTTTTGTGGGGAATGTTTAGGCTTGACGATTTAGAATAGATTTTCGAAGAAACGGAGTGCATCAAAACAGTAAAGGAGTTCTTCAAATCGAACCCTACTTTGAAAACCCAAATNGAGTCACGATCGACATTTTTAAAAAGTTTTGTGGGGAATGATTAGGCTTGATGATTTAGAATATATTTTCGAAGAAACGGAGTGCATCAAAACAGTAAAGGAGTTCTTCAAATCGAACCCTACTTTGAAAACCCAAATCTGGGACGTTTGAAGTACGTTTTAAAAAAACTGAGTCACGGTCGACGTTTTAAAAAACTTTTGTGGGGAATGATTAGGCTTGATGATGTAGAATACAATTTCGAACAAACGAAGTGCATCAAAACAGTAAAAGAGTGCTTCAAATCGAACCGTACTTTTGAAACCCAAATCTGGGACGTTTGAAGTAAGTGCTAAAAAAACCAAGTCACGGTTGACGTTTTTCTAAAGTTTTGTGAGGAATGTTTACGGTTGATGATTTAGAACAGAATTTCCAACAAACGGAGTGCATCAAAACAGTAAAAGAGTCCTTCAAATTGAACCCTACTTCGGAAACCCAAATCTGGGACGTTTGAAGTACGTGCTCAAAAAACCGAGTCACGATCGACATTTTTAAAAAGTTTTGTGGGGAATGATTAGGCTTGATGATTTAGAATATATTTTCGAAGAAACGGAGTGCATCAAAACAGTAAAGGAGTTCATCAAATCGAACCCTACTTCGAAAACCCAAATCTGGGACGTTTGAAGTACGTTTTAAAAAAACTGAGTCACGGTCGACGTTTTTCAAAACTTTTGTGGGGAATGATTAGGCTTGATGATGTAGAATACAAATTCGAACAAACGGAGTACATCGAAACAGTAAAAGAGTGCTTCAAATCGAACCCTAGTTCCGAAACTCAAATCTGGGACGTTTGAAGCGTGCTAAAAAAACCGAGTCACGATCGACGTTTTTCTAAAGTTTTGTGAGGAATGTTTACGGTTGATGATGTAGAAAAGAGTTTAGAAGAAACGAAATGCATCAAAATAGTAAAAGAGTCCTTCAAATCGAACCCTACTTCGGAAACTTAAATCTCTGACGTTTGAAGTATGTGCTAAAAAAACCGAGTCACGATCGACATTTTTAAAAAGTTTTGTTTGGATCGATAAGGATTGATGATTTAGAATAGATTTTCGAAGAAACGGAGTGCATCAAAACAGTAAAGGAAATCTTCAAATCGAACCCTACTTCGAAAACCCAAATCTGGGACGTTTGAAGTACGTTTTAAAAACACTGAGTCACGGTCGACGTTTTTCAAAACTTTTGTGGGGAATGATTAGGCTTGATGATGTAGAATACAATTTCGAACAAACGGACTGTATCAAAACAGTAAAAGAGTGCTTCAAATCGAACCGTACTTCGGAAACCCAAATCTAGGACGTTTGAAGTACGTGCTAAAAAAACCGAGTCACGGTCGACGTTTTTCTAAAGTTTTGTGAGGAATGTTTACGGTTGATGATGTAGAAAAGAATTTCGAAGAAACGAAGTGCATCAAAACAGTAAAAGAGTCCTTCAAATCGAACCCTACTTCGGAAACCCAAATCTGGGACGTTTGAAGTACGTGCTCAAAAAACCGAGTCACGATCGACATTTTTAAAAAGTTTTGTGGGGATCGATAAGGATTGATAATTTAGAATAGATTTTCGAAGAAACGGAGTGCATCAAAACAGTAAAGGAGTTCATCAAATCGAACCCTACTTCGAAAACCCAAATATGGGACGTTTGAAGTACGTTTTAAAAAAACTGAGTCACGGTCGACGTTTTTCAAAACTTTTGTGGGCAATGATTAGGCTAGTACGTTTTAAAAAAACTGAGTCACGGTCGACGTTTTTCAAAACTTTTGTGGGGAATGATTAGGCTTGATGATGTAGAATACAATTTCGAACAAACGGAGTGCATCAAAACAGTAAAAGAGAATGATTAGGCTTGATGATGTAGAATACAATTTCGAACAAACGGAGTGCATCAAAACAGTAAAAGAGTGCTTAAAATCGAACCGTACTTCGGAATCCCAAATCTGGGACGTTTGAAGTACGTGCTAAAAAAACCGAGTCACGGTCGACGTTTTTCTAAAGTTTTGTGAGGAATGTTTACGGTTGATGATTTAGAACAGAANTGCTCAAAAAACTGAGTCACGATCGACATTTTTAAAAAGTTTTGTGGGGAATGATTAGGCTTGATAATTTAGAATAGATTTTCGAAGAAACGGAGTGCATAAAAACAGTAAATGAGTTCTTCAAATCTAACCCTACTTCGAAAACCCAAATCTGGGACGTTTGAAGTACGTTTTAAAAAAACTGAGTCACGGTCGACATTTTTAAAAAGTTTTGTGGGGAATGATTAGGCTTGATGATTTAGAATATATTTTCGANTCGAACCCTACTTCGGAAACCCAAATCTGGGACGTTTGAAGTACGTGCTCAAAAAACTGAGTCACGATCGACATTTTTAAAAAGTTTTGTGGGGAATGATTAGGCTTGATGATTTAGAATATATTTTCGAAGAAACGGAGTGCATCAAAACAGTAAAGGAGTTCATCAAATCGAACCCTACTTCGAAAACCCAAATCTAGGACGTTTGAAGTACGTTTTAAAAACACTGAGTCACGGTCGACGTTTTTCAAAACTTTTGTGGGGAATGATTAGGCTTGATGATGTAAAATATAATTTCGAACAAACGGAGTGCATCAAAACAGTAAAACAGTGCTTCAAATCGAACCGTACTTCGGAAACCCAAATTTGGGACATTTGAAGTGCGTGCTAAAAAAATCGAGTCACGGTCGACGTTTTTCTAAAGTTTTGTGAGGAATGTTTACGGTTGATGATTTAGAATATAATTTCGAACAAACGGAGTGCATCAAAACAGTAAAAGAGTGCTTCAAATCGAACCGTACTTCGGAAACCCAAATCTGGGACGTTTGAAGTACGTGCTAAAAAAACCGAGTCACGGTCGACGTTTTTCTAAAGTTTTGTGAGGAATGTTTACGGTTGATGTTGTAGAACAGAATTTCGAACAAACGGAGTGCATCAAAACAGTAAAAGAGTCCTTCAAATCGAACCCTACTTCGGAAACCCAAATCTGGGACGTTTGAAGTACGTGCTAAAAAAACCGAGTCACGGTCGACGTTTTTCTAAAGTTTTGTGAGGAATGTTTACGGTTGATGATTTAGAACAGAATTTCCAACAAACGGAGTGCATCAAAACAGTAAATGAGTGCTTCAAATCGAACCGTACTTCGGAAACCCAAATCTGGGACGTTTGAAGTACGTGCTAAAAAAACAGAGTCACGGTCGACGTTTTTCTAAATTTTTGTGAGGAATGTTTACGGTTGATGATTTAGAACAAAATTTCCAACAAACGGAGTGCATCAGAACAGTAAAAGAGTCCTTCAAATCGAACCCTACTTCGGAAACCCAAATCTGGGACGTTTGAAGTACGTGCTCAAAAAACCAAGTCACGATCGACATTTTCTTCGGAAACCCAAATCTGGGACGTTTGAAGTACGTGCTCAAAAAACCAAGTCACGATCGACATTTTAAAAAAGTTTTGTGGGGAATGATTAGGCTTGATGATTTAGAATATATTTTCGAAGAAACAGAGTGCTTCAAAACAGTAAAGGAGTTCATCAAATCGAACCCTACTTCGAAAACCCAAATCTGGGACGTTTGAAGTACGTTTTTAAAAAACTGAGTCACGGTCGACGTTTTTCAAAACTTTTGTGGGGAATGATTAGGCTTGATGATGTAGAATACAATTTCGAACAAACGGAGTGCATCAAAATAGTAAAAGAGTGCTTAAAATCGAACCGTACTTCGGAAACCCAAATCTGGGACGTTTGAAGTACGTGCTAAAAAAACCGAGTCACGGTCGACGTTTTTCTAAAGTTTT
>NW_019272345.1:7750-26878 GCF_002738345.1 Cucurbita maxima | reverse complement strand
GTGCTAAAAAAACCGAGTCACGGTCGACGTTTTTCTAAAGTTTTGTGAGGAATGTTTACGGTTGATGATGTAGAACAGAATTTCGAACAAACGGAGTGCATCAAAACAGTAAAAGAGTCCTTCAAATTGAACCCTACTTCGGAAACCCAAATCTGGGACGTTTGAAGTACGTGCTCAAAAAATCGAGTCACGATCGACATTTTTAAAACGTTTTGTGGGGAATGATTAGGCTTGATGATGTAGAATACAATTTCGAACAAACGGAGTCCATTAAAAGAGTAAAAGAGTCCTTCAAATCGAACCCTACTCCGAAAACCCAAATCTGGGACGTTTGAAGTACGTTTTAGAAAAACTGAGTCACGGTCGACGTTTTTCAAAACTTTTGTGGGGAATGATTAGGCTTGATGATGTAGAATACAATTTCGAACAAACGGAGTGCATCAAAACAGTAAAAGAGTGCTTCAAATCGAACCGTACTTCGGAAACCCAAATCTGGGACGTTTGAAGTACGTGCTAAAAAAACCGAGTCACGGTCGACGTTTTTCTAAAGTTTTGTGAGGAATGTTTACGGTTGATGATTTAGAACAGAATTTCCAACAAACGGAGTGCATCAAAACAGTAAAAGAGTCCTTCAAATCGAACCCTACTTCGGAAACCCAAATCTGGGACGTTTGAAGTACGTGCTAAAAAAACCGAGTCACGATCGACATTTTTAAAAAGTTTTGTGGGGAATGTTTAGGCTTGATGATTTAGAATAGATTTTCGAAGAAACGGAGTGCATCAAAACAGTAAAGGAGTTCTTCAAATCGAACCCTACTTCGAAAACCCAAATCTGGGACGTTTGAAGTACGTTTTAAAAAAACTGAGTCACGGTCGACGTTTTTCAAAACTTTTGTGGGGAATGATTAGGCTTGATGATGTAGAATACAATTTCGAACATACGGAGTGCATCAAAACAGTAAAAGAGTGCTTCAAATCGAACCGTACTTCAGAAACCCAAATCTGGGACGGAGTGCATCAAAACAGTAAAAGAGTGCTTCAAATCGAACCGTACTTCAGAAACCCAAATCTGGGACGTTTGAAGTACGTGCTAAAAAAACCGAGTCACGGTCGACGTTTATCTAAGGTTTTATGAGGAATGTTTACGGTTGATGATTTAGAACAGAATTTCCAACAAACGGAGTGCATCAAAACAGTAAAAGAGTCCTTCAAATCGAACCCTACTTCGGAAACCCAAATCTGGGACGTTTGAAGTACGTGCTAAAAAAACCGAGTCACGGTCGACGTTTTTCTAAAGTTTTGTGAGGAATGTTTACGGTTGATGATTTAGAACAAAATTTCCAACAATCAGAATGCATAAAAACAGTAAAAGAGTAATTCAAATCGAACCCTACTTCGGAAACCCAAATCTGGGACGTTTGAAGTACGTGCTCAAAAAACCGAGTCACGATCGACATTTTTAAAAAGTTTTGTGGGGATCGATAAGGATTGATGATTTAGAATAGATTTTCGAAGAAACGGAGTGCATCAAAACAGTAAAGGAGTTCTTCAAATCGAACCCTACTTCGAAAACCCAAATCTGGGACGTTTGAAGTACGTTTTAAAAAAACTGAGTCACGGTCGACGTTTTTCAAAACTTTTGTGGGGAATGATTAGGCTTGATGATGTAGAATACAATTTCGAACAAACGGAGTGCATCAAAACAGTAAAAGAGTCCTTCAAATCGAACCCTACTTCGGAAACCCAAATCTGGGACGTTTGAAGTACGTGCTCAAAAAACCGAGTCACGATCGACATTTTTAAAAAGTTTTGTGGGGATCGATAAGGATTGATGATTTAGAATAGATTTTCGAAGAAACGGTGTGCATCAAAACAGTAAAGGAGTTCTTCAAATCGAACCCTACTTCGAAAACCCAAATCTGGGACGTTTGAAGTACGTTTTAAAAAAACTGAGTCACGGTCGACGTTTTTCAAAACTTTTGTGGGGAATGATTAGGCTTGATGATGTAGAATACAATTTCGAACAAACGGAGTGCATCAAAACAGTAAAAGAGTCCTTCAAATCGAACCCTACTTCGGAAACCCAAATCTGGGACGTTTGAAGTACGTGCTAAAAAACCCGAGTCACGGTCGACGTTTTTCTAAAGTTTTGTGAGGAATGTTTACGGTTGATGATTTAGAACAGAATTTCCAACAAACGGAATGCATCAAAACAGTAAAAGAGTCCTTCAAATCGAACCCTACTTCGGAAACCCAAATCTGGGACGTTTGAAGTACGTGCTCAAAAAACCGAGTCACGATCGACATTTTTAAAAAGTTTTGTGGGGATCGATAAGGATTGATGATTTAGAATAGATTTTCGAAGAAACGGAATGCATCAAAACAGTAAAGGAGTTCTTCAAATCGAACCCTACTTTGAAAACCCAAATCTGGGACGTTTGAAGTACGTTTTAAAAACACTGAGTCACGGTCGACGTTTTTCAAAACTTTTGTGGGGAATGATTAGGCTTGATGATGTAGAATATAATTTCGAACAAACGGAGTGCATCAAAACAGTAAAAGAGTGCTTCAAATCGAACCGTACTTCGGAAACCCAAATCTGGGACGTTTGAAGTACGTGCTCAAAAAACTGAGTCACGATCGACATTTTTCTAAAGTTTTGTGAGGAATGTTTACGGTTGATGATTTAGAACAGAATTTCCAACAAACGGAGTGCATCAAAACAGTAAAAGAGTCCTTCAAATCGAACCCTACTTCGGAAACCCAAATCTGGGACGTTTGAAGTACGTGCTCAAAAAACCGAGTCACGATCGACATTTTTAAAAAGTTTTGTGGGGAATGATTAGGCTTGATGATTTAGAATATATTTTCGAAGAAACGGAGTGCATCAAAACAGTAAAGGAGTTTATCAAATCGAACCCTACTTCGAAAACCCAAATCTGGGACGCTTGAAGTACGTTTTAAGAAAACTGAGTCACGGTCGACGTTTTTCAAAACTTTTGTGGGGAATGATTAGGCTTGATGATGTAGAATACAATTTCGAACAAACGGAGTGCATCAAAACAGTAAAAGAGTCCTTCAAATCGAACCCTACTTCGAAAATCCAAATCTAGGACGTTTGAAGTACGTGCTCAAAAAACCGAGTCACGATCGACATTTTTAAAAAGTTTTGTGGGGAATGTTTAGGCTTGATGATTTAGAATAGAATTCCGAAGAAACGGAATGCATCAAAACAGTAAAGGAGTTTATCAAATCGAACCCTACTTCGAAAATCCAAATCTAGGACGTTTGAAGTACGTGCTCAAAAAACCGAGTCACGATCGACATTTTTAAAAAGTTTTGTGGGGAATGTTTAGGCTTGATGATTTAGAATAGAATTCCGAAGAAACGGAATGCATCAAAACAGTAAAGGAGTTTATCAAATCGAACCCTACTTCGAAAATCCAAATCTAGGACGTTTGAAGTACGTGCTCAAAAAACCGAGTCACGATCGACATTTTTAAAAAGTTTTGTGGGGAATGTTTAGGCTTGATGATTTAGAATAGAATTCCGAAGAAACGGAATGCATCAAAACAGTAAAGGAGTTTATCAAATCGAACCCTACTTCGAAAATCCAAATCTAGGACGTTTGAAGTACGTGCTCAAAAAACCGAGTCACGATCGACATTTTTAAAAAGTTTTGTGGGGAATGTTTAGGCTTGATGATTTAGAATAGAATTCCGAAGAAACGGAATGCATCAAAACAGTAAAGGAGTTTATCAAATCGAACCCTACTTCGAAAATCCAAATCTAGGACGTTTGAAGTACGTGCTCAAAAAACCGAGTCACGATCGACATTTTTAAAAAGTTTTGTGGGGAATGTTTAGGCTTGATGATTTAGAATAGAATTCCGAAGAAACGGAATGCATCAAAACAGTAAAGGAGTTTATCAAATCGAACCCTACTTCGAAAATCCAAATCTAGGACGTTTGAAGTACGTGCTCAAAAAACCGAGTCACGATCGACATTTTTAAAAAGTTTTGTGGGGAATGTTTAGGCTTGATGATTTAGAATAGAATTCCGAAGAAACGGAATGCATCAAAACAGTAAAGGAGTTTATCAAATCGAACCCTACTTCGAAAATCCAAATCTAGGACGTTTGAAGTACGTGCTCAAAAAACCGAGTCACGATCGACATTTTTAAAAAGTTTTGTGGGGAATGTTTAGGCTTGATGATTTAGAATAGAATTCCGAAGAAACGGAATGCATCAAAACAGTAAAGGAGTTTATCAAATCGAACCCTACTTCGAAAATCCAAATCTAGGACGTTTGAAGTACGTGCTCAAAAAACCGAGTCACGATCGACATTTTTAAAAAGTTTTGTGGGGAATGTTTAGGCTTGATGATTTAGAATAGAATTCCGAAGAAACGGAATGCATCAAAACAGTAAAGGAGTTTATCAAATCGAACCCTACTTCGAAAATCCAAATCTAGGACGTTTGAAGTACGTGCTCAAAAAACCGAGTCACGATCGACATTTTTAAAAAGTTTTGTGGGGAATGTTTAGGCTTGATGATTTAGAATAGAATTCCGAAGAAACGGAATGCATCAAAACAGTAAAGGAGTTTATCAAATCGAACCCTACTTCGAAAATCCAAATCTAGGACGTTTGAAGTACGTGCTCAAAAAACCGAGTCACGATCGACATTTTTAAAAAGTTTTGTGGGGAATGTTTAGGCTTGATGATTTAGAATAGAATTCCGAAGAAACGGAATGCATCAAAACAGTAAAGGAGTTTATCAAATCGAACCCTACTTCGAAAATCCAAATCTAGGACGTTTGAAGTACGTGCTCAAAAAACCGAGTCACGATCGACATTTTTAAAAAGTTTTGTGGGGAATGTTTAGGCTTGATGATTTAGAATAGAATTCCGAAGAAACGGAATGCATCAAAACAGTAAAGGAGTTTATCAAATCGAACCCTACTTCGAAAATCCAAATCTAGGACGTTTGAAGTACGTGCTCAAAAAACCGAGTCACGATCGACATTTTTAAAAAGTTTTGTGGGGAATGTTTAGGCTTGATGATTTAGAATAGAATTCCGAAGAAACGGAATGCATCAAAACAGTAAAGGAGTTTATCAAATCGAACCCTACTTCGAAAATCCAAATCTAGGACGTTTGAAGTACGTGCTCAAAAAACCGAGTCACGATCGACATTTTTAAAAAGTTTTGTGGGGAATGTTTAGGCTTGATGATTTAGAATACAATTTCGAAGTAACGGAGTGCATAAAACAGTAAAAGAGTGCTTCGAATCGAACCGTACTTCGGAAACCCAAATTTGGGACATTTGAAGTACGTGCTAAAAAACCCGAGTCACGGTCGACGTTTTTCTAAAGTTTTGTGAGGAATGTTTACGGTTGATGATTTAGAACAGAATTTCCAACAAACAGAGTGCATCAAAACAGTAAAAGAGTCCTTCAAATCGAACCCTACTTCAGAAACCCAAATCTGGGACGTTTGAAGTACGTGCTAAAAAAACCGAGTCACGGTCGACGTTTTTCTAAAGTTTTGTGAGGAATGTTTACGGTTGATGATTTAGAACAGAATTTCCAACAAACGGAGTACATCAAAACAGTAAAAGAGTCCTTCAAATCGAACCCTACTTCGGAAACCCAAATCTGGGACGTTTGAAGTACGTGCTCAAAAAACTGAGTCACGATCGACATTTTTAAAAAGTTTTGTGGGGAATGATTAGGCTTGATGATTTAGAATAGATTTTCGAAGAAACGGAGTGCATCAAAACAGTAAAAGAGTCCTTCAAATCGAACCCTACTTCGGAAACCCAAATCTGGGACGTTTGAAGTACGTGCTAAAAAAACCGAGTCACGGTCGACGTTTTTCTAAAGTTTTGTGAGGAATGTTTACGGTTGATGATTTAGAACAGAATTTCCAACAAACAGAGTGCATCAAAACAGTAAAAGAGTCCTTCAAATCGAACCCTACTTCGGAAACCCAAATCTGGGACGTTTGAAGTACGTGCTAAAAAAACCGAGTCACGGTCGACGTTTATCTAAAGTTTTATGAGGAATGTTTACGGTTGATGATTTAGAACAGAATTTCCAACAAACAGAGTGCATCAAAACAGTAAAAGAGTCCTTCAAATGGAACCCTACTTCGGAAACCCAAATCTGGGACGTTTGAAGTACGTGCTCAAAAAACCGAGGCACGATCGACATTTTGAAAAAGTTTTGTGGGGATCGATAAGGATTGATGATTTAGAATAGATTTTCGAAGAAACGGAGTGCATCAAAACAGTAAAAGAGTCCTTCAAATGGAACCCTACTTCGGAAACCCAAATCTGGGACGTTTGAAGTACGTGCTCAAAAAACCGAGGCACGATCGACATTTTGAAAAAGTTTTGTGGGGATCGATAAGGATTGATGATTTAGAATAGATTTTCGAAGAAACGGAGTGCATCAAAACAGTAAAGGAGTTCTTCAAATCGAACCCTACTTCGAAAACCCAAATCTGGGACGTTTGAAGTACGTTTTAAAAACACTGAGTCACGGTCGACGTTTTTCAAAACTTTTGTGGGGAATGATTAGGCTTGATGATGTAGAATATAATTTCGAACAAACGAAGTGCATCAAAACAGTAAAAGAGTGCTTCAAATCGAACCGTACTTCGAAAACCCAAATCTGTGACGTTTGAAGTACGTGCTAAAAAAACCGAGTCACGGTCGACGTTTTTCTAAAGTTTTGTGAGGAATGTTTACGGTTGATGATGTAGAACAGAATTTCGAACAAACGGAGTGCATCAAAACAGTAAAAGAGTCCTTCAAATCGAACCCTACTTCGGAAACCCAAATCTGGGACGTTTGAAGTACGTGCTAAAAAAACCGAGTCACGATCGACATTTTTAAAAAGTTTTGTGGGGAATGTTTAGGCTTGATGATTTAGAATAGATTTTCGAAGAAACGGAGTGCATCAAAATAGTAAAGGAGTTCATCAAATCGAACCCTACTTCGAAAACCCAAATCTGGACTTTTGAAGTACGTTTTAAAAAAACTGAGTCACGGTCGACGTTTTTCAAAACTTTTGTGGGGAATGATTAGGCTTGATCATGTAGAATACAATTTCGAACAAACGGAGTGCAACAAAACAGTGAAAGATTGCTTCAAATCGAACCCTATTTCCGAAACTCAAATCTCGGACGTTTGAAGTACGTGCTAAAAAAACCGAGTCACGGTCGACGTTTTTTTCCGAAACTCAAATCTCGGACGTTTGAAGTACGTGCTAAAAAAACCGAGTCACGGTCGACGTTTTTCTAAAGTTTTGTGAGGAATGTTTACGGTTGATGATTTAGAACAGAATTTCCAACAAACGGAGTGCATCAACACAGTAAAAGAGTCCTTCAAATCGAACCCTACTTCGGAAACCCAAATCTGGGACGTTTGAAGTACGTGCTCAAAAAACCGAGTCACGATAGACATTTTTAAAAATTTTTGTGGGGATCGATAAGGATTGATGATTTAGAATAGATTTTCTAAGAAACGGAGTGCATCAAAACAGTAAAGGAGTTCTTCAAATCGAACCCTACTTCGAAAACCCAAATCTGGGACGTTTGAAGTACGTTTTAAAAACACTGACTCACGGTCGACGTTTTTCAAAACTTTTGTGGGGAATGATTAGGCTTGATGATGTAGAATACAATTTCGAACAAACGGAGTGCATCAAAACAGTAAAAGAGTGCTTCAAATCGAACCCTACTTCGGAAACCCAAATCTGGGACGTTTGAAGTACGTGCTAAAAAAACCGAGTCATGGTCGACGTTTTTCTAAAGTTTTGTGAGGAATGTTTACGGTTGATGATTTAGAACAGAATTTCCAACAAACGAAGTGCATCAAAACAGTAAAAGAGTCCTTCAAATCGAACCCTACTTCGGAAACCCAAATCTGGGACGTTTGAAGTACGTGCTCAAAAAACCGAGTCACGATAGACATTTTTAAAAAGTTTTGTGGGGAATGATAGGCTTGATGATTTAGAATATATTTTCGAAGAAACGGAGTGCATCAAAACAGTAAAGGAGTTCATCAAATTGAACCCTACTTCGAAAACCCAAATCTAGGACGTTTGAAGTACGTTTTAAAAAAACTGAGTCACGGTCGACGTTTTTCAAAACTTTTGTGGGGAATGATTAGGCTTGATGATGTAGAATACAATTTCGAACAAACGGAGTGCATCAAAACAGTAAAAGAGTGCTTCAAATCGAACCCTATTTCCGAAACTTAAATCTGGGACGTTTGAAGTACGTGCTAAAAAAACCGAGTCACGGTCGACGTTTTTCTAAAGTTTTTTGAGAAATGTTTATGGTTGATGATGTAGAACAGAATTTCGAACAAACGGAGTGCATCAAAACAGTAAAAGAGTCCTTCAAATCGAACCCTACTACGGAAACCCAAATCTGGGACGTTTGAAGTACGTGCTCAAAAAACCGAGTCACAATCGACATTTTTAAAAAGTTTTGTGGGGAATGATTAGGCTTGATGATTTAGAGTATATTTTCGAAGAAACGGAGTGCATCAAAAAAGTAAAGAAGTTCATCAAATCGAACCCTACTTCGAAAACCCAAATCTAGGACGTTTGAAGTACGTTTTAAAAAAACTGAGTCACGGTCGACGTTTTTCAAAACTTTTGTGGGGAATGATTAGGCTTGATGATGTAGAATACAATTTCGAACAAACGGAGTGCATCAAAACAGTAAAAGAGTGCTTCAAATCGAACCGTACTTCGGAAACCCAAATCTGGGACGTTTGAAGTACGTGCTAAAAAAACCGAGTCACGGTCGACGTTTTTCTAAAGTTTTGTGAGGAATGTTTACGGTTGATGATTTAGAACAGAATTTCCAACAAACGGAGTGCATCAAAACAGTAAAAGAGTCCTTCAAATCGAACCCTACTTCGGAAACCCAAATCTGGGACGTTTGAAGTACGTGCTCAAAAAACCGAGTCACGATCGACATTTTTAAAAAGTTTTGTGGGGAATGATTAGGCTTGATGATTTAGAATATATTTTCGAAGAAACGGAGTGCATCAAAACAGTAAAGGAGTTCATCAAATCGAACCCTACTTCGAAAACCCAAATCTAGGACGTTTGAAGTACGTTTTAAAAAAACTGAGTCACGGTCGACGTTTTTCAAAACTTTTGTGGGGAATGATTAGGCTTGATGATGTAGACTACAATTTCGAACAAACGGAGTGCATCAAAACAGTAAAAGAGTGCTTCAAATCGAACCCTACTTCGAAAACTCAAATCGGGGACGTTTGAAGTACGTGCTAAAAAAACCGAGTCACGATCGACATTTTTAAAAAGTTTTGTGGGGAATGATAGGCTTGATGATTTAGAATAGATTTTCGAAGAAACGGAGTGCATCAAAACAATAAAGGAGTTCTTCAAATCGAACCCTACTTCGGAAACCCAAATCTGTGACGTTTGAAGTACGTTTTAAAAAAACTTGGTCACGGTCGACATTATTCAAAACTTTTGTGGGGAATGATTAGGCTTGATGATGTAGAATACAATTTCGAACAAACGGAGTGCATCAAAACAGTAAAAGAGTGCTTCAAATCGAACCGTACTTCGGAAACCCAAATCTGGGACGTTTGAAGTACGTGCTAAAAAAACCGAGTCACGGTCGACGTTTTTCTAAAGTTTTGTGAGGAATGTTTACGGTTGATGATTTAGAACAGAATTTCCAACAAACGGAGTGCATCAAAACAGTAAAAGAGTCCTTCAAATCGAACCCTACTTCGGAAACCCAAATCTGGGACGTTTGAAGTACGTGCTAAAAAAACCGAGTCACGATCGACATTTTTAAAAAGTTTTGTGGGGAATGATTAGGCTTGATGATT
Source organism: Cucurbita maxima (assembly GCF_002738345.1). Taxonomy (NCBI): domain Eukaryota; kingdom Viridiplantae; phylum Streptophyta; class Magnoliopsida; order Cucurbitales; family Cucurbitaceae; genus Cucurbita; species Cucurbita maxima. Next base: position 16,988 of record NW_019272345.1, on the reverse strand, counting down.
TAGAATAGATTTTCGAAGAAACGGAGTGCATCAAAACAGTAAAGGAGTTCTTCAAATCGAACCCTACTTCGAAAACCCAAATCTGGGACGTTTGAAGTACGTTTTAAAAAAACTGAGTCACGGTCGACGTTTTTCAAAACTTTTGTGGGGAATGATTAGGCTTGATGATGTAGAATACAATTTCGAACAAACGGAGTGCATCAAAACAGTAAAAGAGTGCTTCAAATCGAACCCTACTTCGAAAACTCAAATCGGGGACGTTTGAAGTACGTGCTAAAAAAACCAAGTCACGATAGACATTTTTAAAAAGTTTTGTGGCGAATGATAGGCTTGATGATTTAGAATATATTTTCGACGAAACGGAGTGCATTAAAACAGTAAAGGAGTTCATCAAATCGAACCCTACTTCGAAAACCCAAATCTAGGACGTTTGAAGTACGTTTTAAAAAAACTGAGTCACGGTCGACGTTTTTCAAAACTTTTGTGGGGAATGATTAGGCTTGATGATGTAGAATACAATTTCGAACAAACGGAGTGCATCAAAACAGTAAAAGAGTGCTTCAAATCGAACCGTACTTCGGAAACCCAAATCTGGGACGTTTGAAGTACGTGCTAAAAAAACCGAGTCACGGTCGACGTTTTTCTAAAGTTTTGTGAGGAATGTTTACGGTTGATGATTTAGAACAGAATTTCCAACAAACGGAGTGCATCAAAACAGTAAAAGAGTCCTTCAAATCGAACCCTACTTCGGAAACCCAAATCTGGGACGTTTGAAGTACGTGCTAAAAAAACCGAGTCACGATCGACATTTTTAAAAAGTTTTGTGGGGAATGATTAGGCTTGATGATTTAGAATATATTTTCGAAGAAACGGAGTGCATCAAAACAGTAAAGGAGTTCATCAAATCGAACCCTACTTCGAAAACCCAAATCTAGGACGTTTGAAGTACGTTTTAAAAAAACTGAGTCACGGTCGACGTTTTTCAAAACTTTTGTGGGGAATGATTAGGCTTGATGATGTAGAATACATTTTCGAACAAACGGAGTGCATCAAAACAGTAAAGGAGTTCATCAAATCGAACCCTACTTCGAAAACCCAAATCTAGGACGTTTGAAGTACGTTTTAAAAAAACTGAGTCACGGTCGACGTTTTTCAAAACTTTTGTGGGGAATGATTAGGCTTGATGATGTAGAATACAATTTCGAACAAACGGAGTGCATCAAAACAGTAAAAGAGTGCTTCAAATCGAACCCTACTTCGAAAACTCAAATCGGGGACGTTTGAAGTACGTGCTAAAAAAACCGAGTCACGATCGACATTTTTAAAAAGTTTTGTGGGGAATGATAGGCTTGATGATTTAGAATAGATTTTCGAAGAAACGGAGTGCATCAAAACAATAAAGGAGTTCTTCAAATCGAACCCTACTTCGGAAACCCAAATCTGTGACGTTTGAAGTACGTTTTAAAAAAACTTAGTCATGGTCGACATTATTCAAAACTTTTGTGGAGAATGATTAGGCTTGATGATGTAGAATACAATTTCGAACAAACGGAGTGCATCAAAACATTAAAAGAGTGCTTCAAATCGAACCCTACTTCGAAAACTCAAATCGGGGACGTTTGAAGTACGTGCTAAAAAAACCAAGTCACGATCGACATTTTTAAAAAGTTTTGTGGGGAATGTTTAGGCTTGATGATTTAGAATAGATTTTCGAAGAAACGGAGTGCATCAAAACAGTAAAGGAGTTCTTCAAATCGAACCCTACTTCGAAAACCCAAATCTGGGACGTTTGAAGTACGTGCTCAAAAAACCGAGTCACGATCGACATTTTTAAAAAGTTTTGTGGGGAATGTTTCAGCTTGATGATTTAGAATAGATTTTAGAAGAAATAGAGTGCATCAAAACAGTAAAGGAGTTCTTCAAATTGAACCCTACTTCGAAAATCCAAATCTAGGACGTTTGAAGTACGTTTTAAAAAAACTGAGTCACGGTCGACGTTTTTCAAAACTTTTGTGGGGAATGATTTGCCTTGATGATGTAGAATACAATTTCGAACAAACGGAGTGCATCAAAACAGTAAAAGAGTGCTTCAAATCGAACCCTACTTCGGAAACCCAAATCTGGGACGTTTGAAGTACGTGCTAAAAAAACCGAGTCACGGTCGACGTTTTTCTAAAGTTTTGTGAGGAATGTTTACGGTTGATGATTTAGAACAGAATTTCCAACAAACGGAGTGCATCAAAACAGTAAAAGAGTCCTTCAAATCGAACCCTACTTCGGAAACCCAAATCTGGGACGTTTGAAGTACGTGCTAAAAAAACCGAGTCACGATCGACATTTTTAAAAAGTTTTGTGGGGAATGTTTAGGCTTGATGATTTAGAATAGATTTTCGAAGAAACAGACTGCATCAAAAAAGTAAAGGAGTTCTTCAAATCGAACCCTACTTCGAAAACCCAAATCTAGGACGTTTGAAGTACGTTTTAAAAAAGTTGAGTCACGGTCGACGTTTTTCAAAACTTTTGTGGGGAATGATTAGGCTTGATGATGTTAAAAAAGTTGAGTCACGGTCGACGTTTTTCAAAACTTTTGTGGGGAATGATTAGGCTTGATGATGTAGAATACAATTTCGAACAAACGGAGTGCATCAAAACAGTAAAAGAGTCCTTCAAATCGAAACCTACTACGGAAACCCAAATCTGGGACGTTTGAAGTACGTGCTCAAAAAACCGAGTCACAATCGAAATTTTTAAAAAGTTTTTTGGGGAATGATTAGGCTTGATGATTTAGAGTATATTTTCGAAGAAACGGAGTGCATCAAAACAGTAAAGGAGTTCATCAAATCGAACCCTACTTCGAAAACCCAAATCTAGGACGTTTGAAGTACGTTTTAAAAAAACTGAGTCACGGTCGACGTTTTTCAAAACTTTTGTGGGGAATGATTAGGCTTGATGATGTAGAATACAATTTCGAACAAACGGAGTGCATCAAAACAGTAAAAGAGTGCTTCAAATCAAACCGTACTTCGGAAACCCATATCTGGGACCTTTGAAGTACGTGCTAAAAAAACCGAGTCACGGTCGACGTTTTTCTAAAGTTTTGTGAGGAATGTTTACGGTTGATGATTTAGAACAGAATTTCCAACAAACGGAGTGCATCAAAACAGTAAAAGAGTCCTTCAAATCGAACCCTACTTCGGAAACCCAAATCTGGGACGTTTGAAGTACGTGCTAAAAAAACCGAGTCACGATCGACATTTTTAAAAAGTTTTGTGGGGAATGATTAGGCTTGATGATTTAGAATAGATTTTCGAAGAAACGGAGTGCATCAAAACAGTAAAGGAGTTCTTCAAATCGAACCCTACTTCGAAAACCCAAATCTGGGACGTTTGAAGTACGTTTTAAAAAAACTGAGTCACGGTCGACGTTTTTCAAAACTTTTGTGGGGAATGATTAGGCTTGATGATGTAGAATACAATTTCGAACAAACGGAGTGCATCAAAACAGTAAAAGAGTGCTTCAAATCGAACCGTACTTCGGAAACCCAAATCTGGGACGTTTGAAGTACGTGCTAAAAAAACCGAGTCACGGTCGACGTTTTTCTAAAGTTTTGTGAGGAATGTTTACGGTTGATGATTTAGAACAGAATTTCCAACAAACGGAGTGCATCAAAACAGTAAAAGAGTCCTTCAAATCGAACCCTACATCGGAAACCCAAATCTGGGACGTTTGAACTACTGCTCAAAAAACCGAGTCACAATCAACATTTTTAAAAAGTTTTGTGGGGATCGATAAGGATTGATGATTTAGAATAGATTTTCGAAGAAACGGAGTGCATCAAAACAGTAAAGGAGTTCTTCAAATCGAACCCTACTTCGAAAACCCAAATCTGGGACTTTTGAAGTACGTGCTAAAAAAACCGAGTCACGATCGACATTTTTAAAAAGTTTTATGGGGAATGTTTAGGCTTGATGATTTAGAATAGATTTTCGAAGAAACAGACTGCATCAAAACAGTAAAGGAGTTCTTCAAATCGAACCCTACTTCGAAAACCCAAATCTGGGACGTTTGAAGTACGTTTTAAAAAAACTGAGTCACGGTCGACGTTTTTCAAAACTTTTGTGGGGAATGATTAGGCTTGATGATGTAGAATACAATTTCGAACAAACGGAGTGCATCAAAACAGTAAAAGAGTGCTTCAAATCAAACCGTACTTCGGAAACCCAAATCTAGGACGTTTGAAGTACGTGCTAAAAAAACCGAGTCATGGTCGACGTTTTTCTAAAGTTTTGTGAGTAATGTTTACGGTTGATGATTTAGAATACAATTTCGAACAAACGGAGTGCATCAAAACAGTAAAAGAGTGCTTCAAATCGAACCGTACTTCAGAAACCCAAATCTGGGACGTTTGAAGTACGTGCTAAAAAACCGAGTCACGGTCGACGTTTTTCTAAAGTTTTGTGAGGAATGTTTACGGTTGATGATTTAGAACAGAATTTCCAACAAACGGAGTGCATCAAAACAGTAAAAGAGTCCTTCAAATCGAACCCTACTTCGGAAACCCAAATCTGGGACGTTTGAAGTACGTGCTAAAAAAACCGAGTCACGATCGACATTTTTAAAAAGTTTTGTGGGGAATGATTAGGCTTGATGATTTAGAATAGATTTTCGAAGAAACGGAGTGCATCAAAACAGTAAAGGAGTTCTTCAAATCGAACCCTACTTCGAAAACCCAAATCTGGGACGTTTGAAGTACGTTTTAAAAAAACTGAGTCACGGTCGACGTTTTTCAAAACTTTTGTGGGGAATGATTAGGCTTGATGATGTAGAATACAATTTCGAACAAACGGAGTGCATCAAAACAGTAAAAGAGTGCTTCAAATCGAACCGTACTTCGGAAACCCAAATCCTGGGACGTTTGAAGTACGTGCTAAAAAAACCGAGTCACGGTCGACGTTTTTCTAAAGTTTTGTGAGGAATGTTTACGGTTGATGATTTAGAACAGAATTTCCAACAAACGGAGTGCATCAAAACAGTCAAAGAGTCCTTCAAATCGAACTCTACTTCGGAAACCCAAATCTGGGACGTTTGAAGTACGTGCTAAAAAAACCGAGTCACGATCGACATTTTGAAAAAGTTTTGTGGGGAATGTTTAGGCTTGATGATTTAGAATAGATTTTCGAAGAAACAGACTGCATCAAAACAGTAAAGGAGTTCTTCAAATCGAACCCTACTTCGAAAACCCAAATCTGGGACGTTTGAAGTACGTTTTAAAAAAACTGAGTCACGGTCGACGTTTTTCAAAACTTTTGTGGGGAATGATTAGGCTTGATGATGTAGAATACAATTTCGAACAAACGGAGTGCATCAAAACAGTAAATGAGTGCTTCAATCTGGGACGTTTGAAGTACGTGCTAAAAAAACCGAGTCACGGTCGACGTTTTTCTAAAGTTTTGTGAGGAATGTTTACGGTTGATGATTTAGAACAGAATTTCCAACAAACGGAGTGCATCAAAACAGTAAAAGAGTCCTTCAAATCGAACCCTACTTCGGAAACCCAAATCTGGGACGTTTGAAGTACGTGCTAAAAAAACCGAGTCACGATCGACATTTTTAAAAAGTTTTGTGGGGAATGATTAGGCTTGATGATTTAGAATAGATTTTCGAAGAAACGGAGTGCATCAAAACAGTAAAGGAGTTCTTCAAATCGAACCCTACTTCGAAAACCCAAATCTGGGACGTTTGAAGTACGTTTTAAAAAAACTGAGTCACGGTCGACGTTTTTCAAAACTTTTGTGGGGAATGATTAGGCTTGATGATGTAGAATACAATTTCGAACAAACGGAGTGCATCAAAACAGTAAAAGAGTGCTTCAAATCGAACCGTACTTCGGAAACCCAAATCTGGGACGTTTGAAGTACGTGCTAAAAAAACCGAGTCACGGTCGACGTTTTTCTAAAGTTTTGTGAGGAATGTTTACGGTTGATGATTTAGAACAGAATTTCCAACAAACGGAGTGCATCAAAACAGTAAAAGAGTCCTTCAAATCGAACCCTACTTCGGAAACCCAAATCTGGGACGTTTGAAGTACGTGCTAAAAAAACCGAGTCACGATCGACATTTTTAAAAAGTTTTGTGGGGAATGTTTAGGCTTGATGATTTAGAATAGATTTTCGAAGAAACGGAGTGCATCAAAACAGTAAAGGAGTTCTTCAAATCGAACCCTACTTCGAAAACCCAAATCTGGGACGTTTGAAGTACGTTTTAAAAAAACTGAGTCACGGTCGACGTTTTTCAAAACTTTTGTGGGGAATGATTAGGCTTGATGATGTAGAATACAATTTCGAACAAACGGAGTGCATCAAAACAATAAAAGAGTGCTTCAAATCGAACCGTACTTCGGAAACCCAAATCTGGGACGTTTGAAGTACGTGCTAAAAAAACCGAGTCACGAACGACATTTTTAAAAAGTTTTGTGGGGAATGTTTAGGCTTGATGATTTAGAATAGATTTTCGAAGAAACGGAGTGCATCAAAACAGTAAAGGAGTTCTTCAAATCGAACCCTACTTCGAAAACCCAAATCTGGGACGTTTGAAGTACGTGCTAAAAAAACCGAGTCACGGTCGACGTTTTTCTAAAGTTTTGTGAGGAATGTTTACGGTTGATGATGTAGAACAGAATTTCGAACAAACGGAGTGCATCAAAACAGTAAATGAGTGCTTCAAATCGAACCCTATTTCCGAAACTCAAATCTGGGACGTTTGAAGTACGTGCTAAAAAAACCGAGTCACGGTCGACGTTTTTCTAAAGTTTTGTGAGGAATGTTTACGGTTGATGATGTAGAACAGAATTTCGAACAAACGGAGTGCATCAAAACAGTAAATGAGTGCTTCAAATCGAACCCTATTTCCGAAACTCAAATCTGGGACGTTTGAAGTACGTGCTAAAAAAACCGAGTCACGGTCGACGTTTTTCTAAAGTTTTTTGAGAAATGTTTACGGTTGATGATGTAGAACAGAATTTCGAACAAACGGAGTGCATCAAAACAGTAAAAGAGTCCTTCAAATCGAACCCTACTTCGAAAACCCAAATCTGGGACGTTTGAAGTACGTGCTAAAAAAACCGAGTCACGATCGACATTTTTAAAAAGTTTTTTGGGGAATGTTTAGGCTTGATGATTTAGAATAGATTTTCGAAGAAACAGACTGCATCAAAAAAGTAAAGGAGTTCTTCAAATCGAACCCTACTTCGAAAACCCAAATCTAGGACGTTTGAAGTACGTTTTAAAAAAACTGAGTCACGGTCGACGTTTTTCAAAACTTTTGTGGGGAATGATTAGGCTTGATGATGTAGAATACAATTTCGAACAAACGGAGTGCATCAAAACAATAAAAGAGTGCTTCAAATCGAACCGTACTTCGGAAACCCAAATTTGGGACGTTTGAAGTACGTGCTAAAAAAACCGAGTCACGGTCGACGTTTTTGTGAAGTTTTGTGAGGAATGTTTACGGTTGATGATTTACAACAGAATTTCCAACAAACGGAGTGCATCAAAAATGTAAAAGAGTCCTTCAAATCGAACCCTACTTCGGAAACCCAAATCTGGGACGTTTGAAGTACGTGCTCAAAAAACCGAGTCACGATCGACATTTTTAAAAAGTTTTGTGGGGAATGTTTAGGCTTGACGATTTAGAATAGATTTTCGAAGAAACGGAGTGCATCAAAACAGTAAAGGAGTTCTTCAAATCGAACCCTACTTCGAAAACCCAAATCTGGGACGTTTGAAGTACGTGCTAAAAAAACCGAGTCACGATCGACATTTTTCAAAAGTTTTGTGGGGAATGTTTAGGCTTGACGATTTAGAATAGATTTTCAAAGAAACGGAGTGCATCAAAACAGTAAAAGAGTGCTTCAAATCGAACCGTACTTCGGAAACCCAAATCTGAGACGTTTGAAGTACGTGCTAAAAAAACCGAGTAACGATCGACATTTTTAAAAAGTTTTGTGGGGATCAATAAGGATTGATGATTTAGAATAGATTTTCGAAGAAACGGAGTGCATCAAAACAGAAAAGGAGTTCTTCAAATCGAACCCTACTTCGAAAACCCAAATCTGGGACGTTTGAAGTACGTTTTAAAAAAACTGAGTCACGGTCGACGTTTTTCAAAACTTTTGTGGGGAATGATTAGGCTTGATGATGTAGAATACAATTTCGAACAAACGGAGTGCATCAAAACAGTAAAAGAGTGCTTCAAATCGAACCGTACTTCGGAAACCCAAATCTGGGACGTTTGAAGTACGTGCTAAAAAAACCGAGTCACGATCGACATTTTTAAAAAGTTTTATGGGGAATGTTTAGGCTTGATGATTTAGAATAGATTTTCGAAGAAACGGAGTGCATCAAAACAGTAAAGGAGTTCTTCAAATCGAACCCTACTTCGAAAACCCAAATCTGGGACGTTTAAAGTACGTTTTAAAAAAACTGAGTCACGGTCGACGTTTTTCAAAACTTTTGTGGGGAATGATTAGGCTTGATGATGTAGAATACAATTTCGAACAAACGGAGTGCATCAAAACAGTAAAAGAGTGCTTCAAATCGAACCGTACTTCGGAAACCCAAATCTGGGACGTTTGAAGTACGTGCTAAAAAAACCGAGTCACGGTCGACGTTTTTCTAAAGTTTTGTGAGGAATGTTTACGGTTGATGATTTAGAACAGAATTTCCAACAAACGGAGTGCATCAAAACAGTAAAAGAGTCCTTCAAATCGAACCCTACTTCGGAAACCCAAATCTGGGACGTTTGAAGTACGTGCTCAAAAAACCGAGTCACGATCGACATTTTTAAAAAGTTTTGTGGGGAATGATTAGGCTTGATGATTTAGAATATATTTTCGAAGAAACGGAGTGCATCAAAACAGTAAAGGAGTTCATCAAATCGAACCCTACTTCGAAAACCCAAATCTGGGACGTTTGAAGTACGTTTTAAAAAAACTGAGTCACGGTCGACGTTTTTCAAAACTTTTGTGGGGAATGATTAGGCTTGATGATGTAGAATACAATTTCGAACAAACAGAGTGCATCAAAACAATAAAAGAGTGCTTCAAATCGAACTGTACTTCGGAAACCCAAATCTGGGACGTTTGAAGTACGTGCTAAAAAAACCGAGTCATGGTCGACGTTTTTCTAAAGTTTTGTGAGGAATGTTTACGGTTGATGATTTAGAACAGAATTTCCAACAA
>NW_019272345.1:7357-7578 GCF_002738345.1 Cucurbita maxima | reverse complement strand
TCAAATCGAACCCTACTTCGAAAACCCAAATCTGGGACGTTTGAAGTACGTGCTAAAAAAACCGAGTCACGATCGACATTTTTCAAAAGTTTTATGGGGAATGTTTAGGCTTGACGATTTAGAATAGATTTTCAAAGAAACGGAGTGCATCAAAACAGTAAAAGAGTGCTTCAAATCGAACCGTACTTCGGAAACCCAAATTTGGGACGTTTGAAGTACGT
>NW_019272345.1:0-4816 GCF_002738345.1 Cucurbita maxima | reverse complement strand
GATGATTTAGAACAGAATTTCCAACAAACGGAGTGCATCAAAACAGTAAAAGAGTTCTTCAAATCGAACCCTACTTCCGAAACCCAAATCTCTGACGTTTGAAGTATGTGCTAAAAAAACAGAGTCATGATCGACATTTTTAAAAAGTTTTGTGGGGAATGTTTAGGCTTGACGATTTAGAATAGATTTTCGAAGAAACGGAGTGCATCAAAACAGTAAAGGAGTTCTTCAAATCGAACCCTACTTCGAAAACCCAAATCTGGGACGTTTGAAGTACGTGCTAAAAAAACCGAGTCACGATCGACATTTTTAAAAAGTTTTGTGGGGAATGATTAGGCTTGATGATTTAGAATATATTTTCGAAGAAACGGAGTGCATCAAAACAGTAAAGGAGTTCATCAAATCGATCCCTACTTCAGAAACCCAAATCTGGGACGTTTGAAGTACGTGCTAAAAAAACCGAGCCACGATCGACATTTTTAAAAAGTTTTGTGGGGAATGATTAGGCTTGATGATTTAGAATATATTTTCGAAGAAACGGAGTGCATCAAAACAGTAAAGGAGTTCATCAAATCGAACCCTACTTCGAAAACCCAAATCTGGGACGTTTAAAGTACGTGCTAAAAAAACCGAGTCACGATCGACATTTTTAAAAAGTTTTGTGGGGAATGATTAGGCTTGATGATTTAGAATATATTTTTGAAGAAACGGAGTGCATCAAAACAGTAAAAGAGTGCTTCAAATCGAACCGTACTTCGGAAACCCAAATCTGAGACGTTTGAAGTACGTGCTAAAAAAACCGAGTCACGGTCGACGTTTTTCTAAAGTTTTTTTAGAAAGGTTTACGGTTTATGATGTAGAACAGAATTTCGAACAAACGGAGTGCATCAAAACAGTAAAAGAGTCCTTCAAATCGAACCCTACTTCGGAAACCCAAATTTGGGACGTTTGAAGTACGTGCTAAAAAAACCGAGTCATGATCGACATTTTTAAAAAGTTTTGTGGGGAATGTTTAGGCTTGATGGTGCTAAAAAAACCGAGTCATGATCGACATTTTTAAAAAGTTTTGTGGGGAATGTTTAGGCTTGATGATTTAGAATAGATTTTCGAAGAAACAGACTGCATCAAAACAGTAAAGGAGTTCTTCAAATTGAACCCTACTTCGAAAACCCAAATCTGGGACGTTTGAAGTACGTTTTAAAAAAACTGAGTCACGGTCGACGTTTTTCAAAACTTTTGTGGGGAATGATTAGGCTTGATGATGTAGAATACAATTTCGAACAAACGGAGTGCATCAAAACAGTAAAAGAGTGCTTCAAATCGAACCCTACTTCAGAAACCCAAATCTGGTACGTTTAAAGTACGTGCTAAAAAAACCGAGTCACGATCGACATTTTTAAAAAGTTTTGTGGGGAATGTTTAGGCTTGACGATTTAGAATAGATTTTCGAAGAAACGGAGTGCATCAAAACAGTAAAGGAGTTCTTCAAATCGAACCCTACTTCGAAAACCTAAATCTGGGACGTTTGAAGTACGTGCTAAAAAAACTGAGTCACGGTCGACATTTTTAAAAAGTTTTGTGGGGAATGTTTAGGCTTGATGATTTAGAATAGATTTNCGAAGAAACAGACTGCATCAAAACAGTAAAGGAGTTCTTCAAATCGAACCCTACTTCGAAAACCCAAATCTGGGACGTTTGAAGTACGTTTTAAAAAAACTGAGTCACGGTCGACGTTTTTTAAAACTTTTGTGGGGAATGATTAGGCTTGATGATGTAGAATACAATTTCGAACAAACGGAGTGCATCAAAACAGTAAAAGAGTGCTTCAAATCGAACCGTACTTCGGAAACCCAAATCTGGGACTTTTGAAGTACGTGCTAAAAAAACCGAGCCATGGTCGACGTTTTTCTAAAGTTTTGTGAGGAATGTTTACGGTTGATGATTTAGAACAGAATTTCCAACAAACGGAGTGCATCAAAACAGTAAAAGAGTCCTTCAAATCGAACCCTACATCGGAAACCCNTGGGGAATGATTAGGCTTGATGATGTAGAATACAATTTCGAACAAACGGAGTGCATCAAAACAGTAAAAGAGTCCTTCAAATCGAACCCTACATCGGAAACCCAAATCTGGGACGTTTGAAGTACGTGCTCAAAAAACCGAGTCACAATCGACATTTTTAAAAAGTTTTGTGGGGAATGATTAGGCTTGATGATTTAGAGTATATTTTCGAAGAAACGGAGTGCATCAAAATAGTAAAGGAGTTCATCAAATCGAACCCTACTTCGAAAACCCAAATCTGGGACGTTTGAAGTACGTTTTAAAAAAACTGAGTCACGGTCGACGTTTTTCAAGACTTTTGTGGGGAATGATTAGGCTTGATGATGTAGAATACAATTTCGAACAAACGGAGTGCATCAAAACAGTAAAAGAGTGCTTCAAATCGAACCCTATTTCAGAAACTCAAATATGGGACTTTTGAAGTACGTGCTAAAAAAACCGAGTCACGATCGACATTTTTAAAACGTTTTGTGGGGAATGTTTAGGCTTGATGATTTAGAATAGATTTTCGAAGAAACGGAGTGCATCAAAACAGTAAAGGAGTTCTTCAAATCGAACCCTACTTCGAAAACCCAAATCTGGGACGTTTGAAGTACGTGCTCAAAAAACCGAGTCACGATCGACATTTTTAAAAAGTTTTGTGGGGAATGTTTAGGCTTGATGATTTAGAATAGATTTTCGACGAAACTGAGTGCATCAAAACAGTAAAGGAGTTCTTCAAATCGAACCCTACTTCGAAAACCCAAATCTGGGACGTTTGAAGTACGTTTTAAAAAAACCGGAGTCACGGTCGACGTTTTTCAAAACTTTTGTGGGGAATGATTAGGCTTGATGATGTAGAATACAATTTCGAACAAACGGAGTGCATCAAAACAGTAAAAGAGTGCTTCAAATCGAACCGTACTTCGGAAACCCAAATCTGGGACGTTTGAAGTACGTGCTAAAAAAACCGAGTCACGGTCGACGTTTTTCTAAAGTTTTGTGAGGAATGTTTACGGTTGATGATTTAGAACAGAATTTCCAACAAACGGAGTGCATCAAAACAGTAAAAGAGTCCTTCAAATCGAACCCTACTTCGGAAACCCAAATCTGGGACGTTTGAAGTACGTGCTCAAAAAACCGAGTCACGATCGACATTTTTAAAAAGTTTTGTGGGGAATGATTAGGCTTGATGATTTAGAATATATTTTCGAAGAAACGGAGTGCATCAAAACAGTAAAGGAGTTCATCAAATCGAACCCTACTTCGAAAACCCAAATCTGGGACGTTTGAAGTACGTGCTAAAAAAACCGAGTCACGATCGACATTTTTAAAAAGTTTTGTGGGGAATGTTTAGGCTTGATGATTTAGAATAGATTTTCGAAGAAACGGAGTGCATCAAAACAGTAAAGGAGTTCTTCAAATCGAACCCTACTTCGAAAATCCAAATCTAGGACGTTTGAAGTACGTGCTCAAAAAACCGAGTCACGATCGACATTTTTAAAAAGTTTTGTGGGGAATGATTTGGCTTGATGATTTAGAATATATTTTCGAAGAAACGGAGTGCATCAAAACAGTAAAGGAGTTCATCAAATCGAACCCTACTTTGAAAACCCAAATCTGGGATGTTTGAAGTACGTGCTCAAAAAACCGAGTCACGATCGACATTTTTAAAAAGTTTTGTGGGGAATGTTTAGGCTTGATGATTTAGAATATATTTTCGAAGAAACTGAGTGCATCAAAACAGTAAAGGAGTTCTTCAAATCGAACCCTACTTTGAAAACCCAAATCTGGGATGTTTGAAGTACGTGCTCAAAAAACCGAGTCACGATCGACATTTTTAAAAAGTTTTGTGGGGAATGTTTAGGCTTGATGATTTAGAATAGATTTTCGAAGAAACTGAGTGCATCAAAACAGTAAAGGAGTTCTTCAAATCGAACCCTACTTCGAAAATCCAAATCTAAAACGTTTGAAGTACGTGCTCAAAAAACCGAGTTACGATCGACATTTTTACAAAGTTTTGTGGGGAATGATTAGGCTTGATGAAGTGGAATAATATTTCGAACAAACGGAGTGCATCAAAAAAGTAAAAGAGTCCTTCAAATCGAACCCTACTTCGTAAACCCAAATCTCTTACGTTTGAAGTACGTGCTAAAAAAACCGAGTCACGATCGACATTTTTAAAAAGTTTTGTGGGGAATGTTTAGGCTTGACGATTTAGAATAGATTNTGCATCAAAACAGTAAAGGAGTTCTTCAAATCGAACCCTACTTCGAAAACCCAAATCTGGGACGTTTGAAGTACGTTTTAAAAAAACTGAGTCACGGTCGACGTTTTTCAAAACTTTTGTGGGGAATAATCAGGCTTGATGATGTAGAATAGATTTTCGAAGAAACAGACTGCATCAAAACAGTAAAGGAGTTCTTCAAATCGAACCTTACTTCGGAAACCCAAATCTAGGACGTTTGAAGTACGTTTTAAAAAAACTGAGTCAAAATCGAACCTTACTTCGGAAACCCAAATCTAGGACGTTTGAAGTACGTTTTAAAAAAACTGAGTCACGGTCGATGTTTTTCAAAACTTTTGTGGGGAATGATTAGGCTTGATGATGTAGAATACAAGTTCGAACAAACGGAGTGCATCAAAATAGTAAAAGAGTGCTTCAAATCGAACCGTACTTCGGAAACCCAAATCTGGGACGTTTGAAGTACGTGCTAAAAAAACCGAGTCATGGTCGACGTTTTTCTAAAGTTTTGTGAGGAATGTTTACGGTTG
>NW_019272344.1:37470-46168 GCF_002738345.1 Cucurbita maxima | reverse complement strand
TTCTTCTTCTTCTATTTCTCTTTTATTTTTCTATTCTATTTTGTTAACAGTATTCTGGATTTCCATCCGTATTGCATTTTTCTTCTCGTATTTTTCTTTTATTTTTCTTTTGAATTTGGTTAACAGTATTCTAGATTTCCATTCGTATTTCATTTTGCTCGATTTGTGCTAATTAAGTGTCGCGATCTCGCATAGGTTTACTTGGATTTCAAAGGGAAAAATTGAATTAGCTCAAAGTACGATTTAGGGACTTCAACTTAGCTACCTTGGTAAGTTTCTTCACTACTGTTTTGGTTCGATGGATTGTTTGAAGCACGAGTGGCGGATGCCCTGTGGCCCTTGCTTGTGTTGTCCCTTGTGATTTCTATATTTGCATGTTATGTTATGACGTGTTGTTATGATGACAAATGTTACGCTTTGTAATTTCATGTTTACTTATTATGCTATTGTGAATGTGACATATTATGAAAGTATGGTAGCATAAAGTACATTCACTTTAGATACATGCTCAGATTTTAATTGGGATAGCATGGTAAGTGTTAGGCTGTTGTCATCATCTATGGGAGGTTCGTTGGCGAACCCTTCCCACAAGACAATCTAGTCATCCAAGGTTAGGGAAGTGATCCCCTATGCTTGTCAACTACTAAGATTACCCTCATAATCCTACATCCCCTCTTTTGACAGATCTACTATGCAAGATAATCAAAATGAACTATCGTTCACACAATCCTAATTGGCCTAGGCCTAGCTCGACAGTACTTGTACCGAAGTGTAAAAGGAAGTTGAAGTAACGGCCTAGATGCTACCTTTTCGTACTTAATTTGTACCATCTTTGTATTCTTTGACCATGGAAACTTGCTTTGCTTATGCAGTGAGGGATCGAATACCTAGGTTGAGGCACGTCTTTAAAAAATTCTAATCAGACAATACGGTGATTTCTAGTATGAACATCTTGGAAAAGAGGTTGGTTTCTTCTTTACGGCCAGAGAGTCACCTATATTTGGGGGATGTGATACTTCTACGTTAGCCTTGGTCATTCTTTGGAGTCGTGGAGATATACTATTTTATTATAGACCTCTAATCACATCTTTGGGTAAACACATGTCTAGATTTTTTATCACCGCTCACTATCCTACGGTATTTTGATAAGGCAACCCTAATCCTCAATTCAACGAATCATGCTTTTGTTGAAGCAAGAACACTTGAATCAAAGTAATTAACACCTCCTTATACATAATTCAAATCAACCAAGAGATAAGGCTAGAATTAGATTACATCTTACTATCAAAGATATAAAAGCATGATTTGGTAATGTTGTTCTAAATCGAGTCACTCCGCAATCAAACTTAATCAAGGCTTGATTGAATGGCTCGAATGCAATTCTACCACAAGAATTGCATGAAACTTAGAAATGACAAATCTGATGTTCCAATTTCTAAGGAAACTTCTAAAATTGAGATCTCAACTTCATTCCTCCACCAATTTGATTTTTACCTAACAATTTCTTGGTATTTATACTCCCTATAAATGACGTTTGTGGCCATGTTTTAATCTCGATCCCCTTAAATTTGCACAAAAGATGAAGTGAATTTGACCATTTGACAATTCCAAACATTATGAAATTAAAAATAATAAAGTTTATCACCCAACTTTGATATGTTTAAGTAGCTAAGGAGACAGACATTCTTGATTCTTATCATATTTAGTCCACTAGAAATCTATGAACCTTATCAAGATTCTGCACACGGTATCGCGTTCTAATATTATCAAGATTCTCTAGTGCTTGCAAAGCACATGTCGCTCTTACCAATTCTAATTTCCTACGCAATGGAAAGCATAGAAAACGACATTCATACGAAATTTTATCATAGGGGCATTTTGAAAATTTCTTCCATCATGCATAATGTACTCATCCATATTGCTCATTTTGTATTTTAATCATGCATATAATACATAAAAGACATACATACAATACATACTCACAAAAAAAAAAAAAAAAGCATTTCGAGGTCGTTAACATGTATTTTTGACCATCTAAGTTAAGGAATGCTCGCATGCTATCATGTCCTAGCGATCTCTACAAGTATTACTTGCCTAAAGTTTATGTGGTTACTTACTTGAATGACGTTTACCTTCTTGAGCCAGCTATTCCACGTGTTTGAGCTCAAGAATTTATGAAATTTCTCTCGTAAATCCTAATTCAAGCATAATTATGTTAATATCGAAGTCAAGAAAAAAAACTAACAAACGGAGGTCGAACGAACAAAATGAGACTCACATGCGCTACACACGTCGAGAAAGGGTTTTCACGTGCAATTTCACGCATGGTGGATTTTTGTAGATCTCGGTTACTCAGTAAGTCATTGGATCGGTTTCAAGTTGCATTCTTTGTTAGGGTCGAAGGTTAACGAGTTGCACACGCAAGCTTTTTGATCGAATCCAGGTGATATGATAGGGCGCACCACAGACAGATACGAAAATGGAACTCTTGAACTCAGTGTAGCTATTTGATTGAAGAACCTTGGTTCGCGCTTTATGGCATTTCCACTATAAAAAAAAAATCAAATACCGCAAGGTGAAGGAGAATGGAATTCATCTTTCTATGTTAAACCCAGCTTTTTCACTTTTGTTGACTTGATGAATGGAGTAAAAGAACTTGGGATCGTCGATCTCTTCCTTCAAGATTGAGATGCACCTTTCTTTCTTTAATTCGACTGAACCCCAAAAAATAGATAGAGGATAGAATTTTCTCGAAACGGTTATCAAAAGCAAAAGGCCTATCCCGCCGCTTTCACTTGATCCGACTTTGCTTGCTTGCGCAAAGGCTGAAAGTCATATAGAACCCCAACACATAGATCTCGTCTGACTTACCACATACCTAACGTCCGTCAAAGCTTGGAAGATGAAAAGTAATCCAAAAAAATAGATTGAAATGTGTCGCTTAGCGAAATATAGAAAATTGAACGTTGGAAGAATCGACCGTGGATACACAGCTGCTGGCGACGAGAGAGAAGCGTATTTGCAAAATATTGAAATGTATTACAACATGGCAAGAAGATAGGTCAACCAATCAAAGAGGACGTGTTGTGAGACACAACTTTACTTGCTAAATCGCACACGACCGAGTCTATCGTCTGTAACTCAAACAGTATCAAGGAACTGAAGCTCGATCCCCGTGCTCAAATCCTACCCAACCTGTTCACTAACCAACAAAATGAAGGAGTTAATATAACACATGCGAAAATAATTTGAATCTTAGGCACTTTTAGAAGATCAATTATAGTAAATAACTAGCATGTTCATAAGTATTAAAACTCAAAGTCTTTAAGTACTAACCTTTTGTAGTTCAAATTCCTTTTTCCTTACGAACCAGTTTCGAACCTCCACTAGTGTCTTCTTCACTATTCTCCAGCCTTAGAACGGGATTGTGGAATCCGGTGAGTGACTAAACTTGGGAGAGATTTAGTATATATGAAGAGAGTTTGTGAGAGTTTTCTCAAGGTTTTTCCCAGGGATAAGTTCCATGTACCTTGATCACTCTATTTATAGAGTCATGTATGCATGTTCATGCAAATTTGAGATCACCAAATTAAATTTGTGGGGTTTATTTTGCAAGCATGCAAGTTTGGTTACACCAAATTTTGACACTTCAAAATTCCACTAACTCAAACATCAATTTTTCCATTAAATGAAGTCAACAATTTAATTTTTTTCATTTTAATTCAACCATTAATTTCAAATTAAAGTAATATTAAATGATTAATTACACTATTAAATTAATATTTAATATTAATTTAAATATCAATCTCAATTAATTTCGATATATATTTGATTAAAATATTTAAATCTTATTTAAATTTCTCAGATTCTCTCTTTTTTGTTTAATTCATAAATAAAACAAAAATGCGGTTAAATATATCGTATATATGTAGCGCATATTTCCTAATTTGAATTTGAACACTTCGAACTCACTCATCACACTATTCTATGGTTTAGTCCGATATGAATCTCACAGTGTGAATTTTCCAGAGAGCGTAAAAGGAAAACGACGTATCTCGTATACCTTTTACCTCCCACTAAGTATTTTAGACGGTTGGGTATACTTATTACTTAGGTAGTATCTCGTATACCTTTTACCTCCCACTAAGTATTTTAGACGGTTGGGTATACTTATTACTTAGGTATATTCCGGTATACCTTTTACCTCCCACTAAGTATTTTAGACGGTTGGGTATACTTATTACTTAGGTATATTCCGGCTAATTAAATATAACTTAAGTCTAGGTGATTTTTCTAAAACTTAAATCACTTCAGCATGTTCATAAAACTAGGCTAACTAAACTCAAGTATTGGTCCGATCTCCAGGTAGTAGGTGTACCGTAAACCGTTAACTTAAGTACCTCAAGCCTTAGACAAGATCGTGCCAGGTGAGCTTTCTCGTAACCGCAATTTTGTAAGACATCGACCTATTTTAACTATTAAAATTGATCGTGCTCGGTTCTTAACCCTAAGTGAGCATGCACTTATCTTTATTATAGATTTTAACGTCTATCTCGTTTTATGACGTTGAAAATAACCTATAACATGCATCTAACATGCTTTATATAACAATTATATAATAATCCATTCCATGCAATATAACAATTTATATCTATTACTCATGGAACCCTAAACATGCATACTATACATCATAACACTTATAACATACTTGGAATGCATGAAACATGCTTAGCTTATGGTGGGATTTTAAATCTATATGACATACTTTATGCATATACATTTTCTATTTAATTAAAACATACATTCATAATGCATAATTAATTAAACACGCTAAAGTGGATTGGTTTTGACATTTTAAAGCAAGCAATTAACTAAATTATTACATTAATAATTAAAAATAACTTGAACCGCTCCCGAGGATCACGAACTGAGCGAACCAACCCCTAAAAACATTGAACCGTACCCCAATGGCAGAAAAAACACCCAAACCACCTCTTCCATCTTTTTCTTCGGTTCAGCTTGCTTTCTCTTCCATTTTTGATCAATTACAACCTAAAATAGACTCTAATGACTCCAGAAAAATTACAGACCTTTCTTCACTCATTAAAGCCCATATTTATTAGGCCAATTACAATAATTGTATCAAATGGAAGCATAAAAAAAATGTCAAAACTAAAAACATCCACTTTAGCAACCACAAAATTTCATTCATCAAATGGTACCCACCATGCTCAAATTAATGTAAATAAAGTTCCTAAAATATACCAATTGATGGAGTTAATATAACACGTGCGGAAGAAATTTGGATCTTAGGCACTATTTGAACATTAATTATAGTAAATAACTAGCATGTTCATAAGTATTAAAACTCAAAGGTCTTTAAGTACTAACCTTTTGTAGTTCAAATTTCTTTTTCCTCACAAACCGATTTCGAACCACCACTAGTGTCTTTTTTCAATTCTTGGCAAAGCTGGATGCATGGTACTTTTCAACACACGGCCCACGTACGCATACATGGACCCATCAGACGGATTGGTATACATGCCCCTTAGGCCGGACATTGTCGGGCACAACACAATACACGTCACTGAACCCTCATCAAAGAAAAGGTCTTCATGATAACATGTCGAACATAAATATCGAAGGTATGCCTCCGTACTAGCATAACATAACGGGGAAGTATCCTGATACACATGACATACATATAGGCACGAGGTCCCATGATTTTTATTCAGAAGATAACATTTATTTCATTTCCTTTCTCCTTCCCTCCATAACATATTTCATGTATGTATCACGCATACATGGATAAACATTAATCCATCACATAACTTTACATGGAAAGATGTAACATTTCATACCTGTCATACCATAACAATATATCATATCATAAACATGCCACTTATCACTTGTCTCGTACCATAACATATTTCATATCATTTTCATATCATATCACAATGTGTGTATATATCTGTAATTCAGGTGTCGTATCATAATCATATTGTATTGTAAACACTTCATGGTCAATGTAATTCAGGTGTATATATATCTGTAATTCAGGAAGTAGTTATCTTGCACGTAGGATTCGTCCTATGAGAGGTCGTTGATCATGTGAGTAGCTTGTTTAGGTGGCATGTACCGAGTGGTAGCACCCCCTCACCATAGGTTACTTCATGGCCTGTGAGACGAGTTCATCAGTTAACACTCACATGGATGCAAGCAGACCAACACTCGCCATGTTCTTCCCCACCTTGTACCATTGCGAAGGCTAAGTTTTCTGCCCAGGTCTTTGTATCAAGAGTGTGGAAACTCTAAGGACAAAAGTAAACAATTGGTTCCCTACTAAGTTAAGGATGTGATGAGAGACTACAAGTAGGTTGTTTAATCGTGATGAGAGGGTACTCTAGAGTTTAGAAGTAATAGAGGAATTATGGACCTGGGGAATCATGTATCTCGTTCCCCCTTCCCTCGCTAGATGAATTTGGCAAATATTAATACACATTTTGATTTCCCTCTTATTTTATACACAGATTGGAAAAAAATTTCCTAGAGACTAAGGGAGCCATACCCCTATCCTAGATGCATGAACACACATAGTGCATGAGGTCCCAAAACTTTGTTCCATTTTCATTATCCTTTAATACAACACCGCTAGTATTATGTACATATCATATCATTTTTCATATCGTTTCAGATATCGTTCATCATTCATATCATATCGTTTCTCATTCTGCAGTTCTTAAATCATACATAATTCTAACGGGGTTATATTTCATGCCATTTATCGTAATTTTATGTCATTCTTATCATACTGTATACACAATTTAAGAGACTTAACATAACGTTCTATGCTTTTAACATAACATTTTATCATATACATATCATATCATGACATATTGTATCACAATGTATCATATCATAAACAAGTCATAACGTAAATCGTACTCATATTGTTTTCTAACTTATCATAGTCTTAATGTTCTTATGCCTTTCACAGACATATCATTACGTGAACGTACCTCAGTCATATCATCACAAGAACATAACATAACATAACACTATCGTTCTATCAATCTGTCACAAACCTATCCCTTTCTACCCATAGCCTAACCGTATTCTTCCATCAATCTCTCCTATCCATATCACTTCGGTATGTAACCTAACCTTAACGTTTCATGAACATATTTTACTCTTATCGTTACATTTCGTTTTGTGCATCCTTCTCGTATCCTATCTTAAACATATCATTGAACACATCGTACCGTAATTATTATCAAACAATTCACATATTATTAACATATACATAACAAATAAGAAGCATATCGATCCACAGACAATTCACACATATCAATTTATATGACACGAGCATAACCACGAGGCACGTGTCAACAACAAATATAACCATGTTGATAGTAAAGTCACTTACTTGGTTAGCTTAAGTCGTTGTCACCAATATATCCTTAATGAAAGTTCGATTCCGTCCTTTGAAGTCCAAGTCAACCTATGTGAGCCCATGACATCAGTTTCAAGTTTGAACTCTATACAATTATTTCTCTCATTTACATTGGCTAGTGTTAAATTCGGATATTTCCTGTTAGATTAAATTAAATAGAGTTCCTTGCTCTCGATCTTTCCTATTTTATTTTTAAATTATATTCAACAAATCTTTCCTCAATCTTCCTTTTTTTTTATTTCTTTTTCTTTTTTTCTTTTTTCTTTTTTTTTTCTTTTTTCTTTTTTATTTTTTCTTTTTGGTTAACAGATTATGGAATTCTATCTCTATTTCATTTTTTCTTATTTCCTTTGTCTTCCTTCTCATTTAGTTAACTATTATATTCTTAGCTTTTATTTTAATAGATTTATTTGTTATATTCTTTTTCTATAATTCATATAAAATTATTGACAACCTAAATCATTGCAACAATTCGGTAGATCTAAAATGTAATTGGTTGTGATTTCCTAAAACTCATACAAAATTCTTCTCATTTAATCTCTAATTCAAAACTAAATAATTGTAACCAAATTAATATTATTTAATAAAATAAGAGGAAGATTTAATATTATTTAACAATTACTCGTTTGAATCAAGTTATTAGTACATTGATAGACTGGAGCGAATTGAAATAGCCTTAGGTAATCTTCAAGGGAGGGAAGTACTCTTGAATGAAGGAGTTGAAAATGAAGAAGATGACAATGTCACCCTTTTAGCGGGACATAGTCATAGGGGAGGGAGAGATGTCGGTTGAGGGTAGAGAAATTTTAGCACTAAAAAGAATTGAGAGGGAGTACCAGTATGAGAGAGAAAAAGAAAAAGGAGTCAGGGGAGTAAAGCTAAAAATTCAAACTTTCTATGGGAAATATGATCGAGAGGAGTATTTGCAATATGAGAGCAAAATTGAGCATGTCTTCGATTGCAACAATTTCAGTGAAGAAAGAAAGTTGAAGCTTGCTGTGGCTGAATTTTTGTGATTACGCCATTATATGGTGGACATCTTTAAAATCAGTGTGGAGGAGAAATGTTGTGTTATGAAGCTATCTGTGTGACGACCCAAAATTTTCTACTTAATTTAAGGTCGCTACTATATACGTACCATAAACATCGAATGCGGAAGACTTCATTTAAATTCTATAAAACATAACTTTTATCTTAAAACATAGCCATGGACTTACGTGTTTCGAAAACATCTTTAAAACGACA
>NW_019272344.1:23435-32591 GCF_002738345.1 Cucurbita maxima | reverse complement strand
GCGTCTCGCGACTATACCTCTGCCAGACGTGTGGTAAACGCGTGTAGAGAACATCTTTTGTGCTTGAATATCGCATGGTACGCGCATGTAGAAAACTTCTTTGGTGCTAGAAAAGCACGTGAGCGCGTGTATGGACTTTCTTTTTGTCCTGTAATCCTGCTCGAGAAGGCACATGACAAATCTGTTTATGTTGAAAGTCATTTTACTTATTTTTGTGTTTCTTTTTGCCGTTGGCGATGGGATGAGGAGATAATTGTGGGGAGGAATGGGAGGTTAGTGGAGAGAAGGAGAAAATGTTATTTTTGTTTATTTATTATTATTATTGTTATTTAACTATTTATTTTTATAATTTTTTTTATTTATTAATTTTATTTTGGGCTATTACTTTATATCTCTCTAAAAGAAACTTTGTCAGTAAAGTATTTTTGTAATAGCCCAAAAATAAATAAAGAAATAAATAAAACAAAAAAAATAGTTAAAATAATAATAATAATAAATTAATTAATTAATTAAAATTAGAATTAAAAAAAAAAAATTCCTCACCTCTCTCCACTAACCTCTCATCACTTTCCACAATTATCTTTTTTTGTCAGTTATTACCGTAAAATCCCATCTCAGATTTTCTTTTTCTCTATAGTTATAGTTAAAAGAAATTAATTTAGGATCTTACATATTTAGGGATTTTTCTCATATAAAATTAATTAGATTTTTGTTAGTATTTTAATTATAAGAATCAAGGTTATAAGGTTAGATTCAATAAAATTTTAGTTGGGAGATTTATAAACAATAGACTTAAATTAGCCAGTAATATCTGTTTACACAATTGAAAAACAAAACCTATTTACAAAATGAAAATAACTAGAGAGAGAGGGAGATTGAGAAAGATTTGTTAAACAGTATTTAACAATCAAATAGGAAATATGAGAGTGGAGTGAGCTTCTTTAAATTTTGTCTAAAAGACAAGATCAGAATTTTGATCAGAGGGCGGTGTGACCAATGTAAATTAGGGAAATAATTTTATAGGGTTCAAACTTGAAACAGATGTCATGAGCTCATATAGGTTAACTCGGATTTCAAAGGACAGAATCGAACTTTCATTAAAGATATATTTGTGACAATGACTTAAGCGAGCCAGGTAAGTGACCTTACTATCGACATGGTTATATTTGAAGTTGACACGTGCCCTGTGTTTCTGCACGTGTCATATATATTGATATGTGTGATTTGTCTGTGGATCGATATGCTTCCTATATGTTATGTTATGTTATAACATGTGGATTGTATGATAATAATTATGGTACGATGTGCTCAAGGATATGTTTGAGATAGGATACAAGAAGGATGCACAAAACGAAATGTAATGATAGGAGTAAGATACATTCATGAAACGTTAAGGTTAGGTTACATACCGGAGTGCTATGGATAAGAGAGATTGATGAAAGAATACGGTTAGGTTATGGGTAGAAAGGGATAGGTTTGTGATAGATTGATAGAATGATAGCGTTAGGATACGTTCTTGTGACGATATAACTATGAAGTGTTTACGTTGTGACTTATTTATGATATGATACATTGTATGCTAGATTATCGTGCTTAAGTACGTAGTCATGTGAACGTGAATGTATGCTATGTGTAATATGTAATGTATGTAACGATATGTTGTTCTTGAATGGTTATGGCATTATTGTATGGAATGTTTGAATGTAAACAACATGAATTGTATGACATGAAATACGGTAAACTATTTGGAATCATAACCTCGATAGGAATATGTATGAAATGTAAATTGAAAATGAGAAGGACATGAAGCATGGAACGTGACAGGGGGGTTATGTTCATTAATGATAAATGTAGAAGTAGTGGGGACCTCATGCATTATGTGTGTTCATGCATCTGGGGGGATACCTCTATCACATCACGAGGGTACGGACGCGTCCATCCAATGGCATGACAACGATCGTTATGCTTTGCATAGCGCTGCCGTGACGATTACTAGTTTAACGGGTCCCGACATAAGGGGCTCCCAGAGTATGCCCACTGGATAAGGAATGTGGCTTAGCAGTGTGCGAACTAGCTGGTGAGCCCATACTCGCACGTATGGGCTGTGTGTAGAGTATATGGTACACGTCCACAATTACCCGTTAGGACAGCACCGTAGGGAAAACGAAACGAAACGAAATCAAAGATAGATCCCATCATTTCATTGCATGTGATTGTTGCATTTAACCCCAATAGTGGGGTCACTTACTGAGTATTTCTTTCAATACTCAAGCCACGTGCTATTACATTTTTCAGGCTAAGGCAAGGTATTCCTGTACGGCTGACGACGGCATCGCAACTCAAGACCATGAAACATGCATAGGGTAGTGGTATTTATTTTCTTAGTCTTAGGCTAGAGTAGATGTTTTTTTAACTTAAATTCTTATTCATTTTTATTTAGTCTTTTTTTGTGTCATTTTAAAAATGTTTTCGAAACACGTAAGTCCATAGCTGTGTTTTAAGATAAAGGTTATGTTTTATGGAATTTAAATGAAGTCTTCCACATTCAATGTTTATGCTATGTTTACAGTAGCGACCTTAAATTAAGTGGAAAATTTTGGGTCGTTACAGTTGGTATCAGAGCCAGGTTATAGATCTTGTAGACTAGCCTACAATCTAGGCTTGGCATGTTCCATGGTCCCACCGTTGATGCCCTGTCTCCATCAGGTATGTCTTGCTTAAGATAAAAAAAATGAAATGTCGTTAATTGTGTATGTTGTTATTGCTTGGTCGTTATAAAATATAACTCGTAATTGGACTTTTACACCATTGATTGTATTATAATTTACTGCATTATTATTGGCTTAATTCTATATTTATTAGAATGTAGAATATGTTATGTTTTACCTTGCATGGAATGTGAATGCAAATTGTTGTATTGATGATGTTTGGACTTACTGAGGTTGTTATTGTGAATGAGTAGCTATAGTTTTTGTAAGCTACTAAATGTTAGTGTATGCTTGAAGATGATTTTTCTAAGAAATGTCATATTCTTTAGTTAGACATCTCGAACATAAATAAACTACACAGTCTTATGACCATAGAGATGGGAATGAATGTACCAATGTATACTGAAGAGTAAGTAGTGTCGGATGAAATAAAATGACCTAAGAAGCTTGATAGATGTGCGAGTAGGTTGGTGGGTCGAGACTTAGGATTAAACACATTAAGTCGATTGATTGGCTACGATCTTCCAGTTTATAGATTGCCAACTAAGATTTTATTAAATCTAACCTTATTTCGTATAACTTATGATTGATTGGCTACGATCTTCAAGTTTATAGATTGCCAACTAAAATTTTATTAAATCTAACCTTATTGAGTATAACTTAGAATGCTAACAAAACTCTAATCAATTGGATATGGGATCTTATTATTACTAAAATATGAAAGAAGATTTGATCCTAAATTAATTTCTTATAACCATAAGTATAAAAGAGAAGGAAATCTGAGATAGGATTTTACATAATGACTAACCAAAATCCCTAAATCTGCAATTTGTTTATGTTGAAAGCCATCTTACTCCTTTTTCTCGAATAGGAGGTTAGTGGAGAGAAGGAGAAAATGTTATTTTTATTTATTTATTTATTTATTATTATTATTATTTAACTATTTATTTTTATATAACTTTCTTCCCGTAAAGTGTTTTTGTAATAGCCCAAAAATAAATAAAGAAATAAACAAAACAAAAAAATAGTTAAAATAATAATAATAATAAATTAATTAATTACTTAAAATTAGAATTTAAAAATATATATATATATATATATATATTTCCTCACCTCTCTCCACTAACCTCTGGTCGCTCCCCACAATTATCTTTACTCGACCCATCCCAATTGCAAAAACCGAAAGAAACTGAAAAACAACAATGGTCATATTTGAGAAAAAGTAAAATTACTTTCAAATCCTATCTCAGATTTCCTTTTCCTCTATAGTTATGGTTATAAGAAATTAATTTAGGATCAAATATTCTTTCATATCTTAACAGTCTGTAATAATCAGATCTCATATACAGTTGATTAGATTTTTGTTAGCCCAGTAATATCTGTTTACACAATTGAAGAAAGATTTGTTAAACAGTATTTAACAATAAAACATGAAATATCAGAGGGCAGTGAGCTCCTTTAAATCTCGTATAACAGAAAAGATCAGAATTTTTATCGGGGGCAGTGAGCTCCTTTAAATTGTCTAACAGAAAATATCAAAATTTTACGATGGCCTTTACCATGGCCAATGTAAATTAGGGAAATAATTTTATAAAGTTCAAACTTGAAATAGATGTCATGAGCTCATATAGGTTGACTCAGATTTCAAAGGATGGAATCGAACTTTCATTAAAGATATATTTGTGACAACGACTTAAGCGAGCCAGGTAAGTGACCTTACTATCGGCATGGTTATATTTGATGTTGACACGTGCCCTGTGGTTCTGCACGTGTCATATATATTGATATGTGTGAATTGTCTGTGGATCAATATGCTTCCTATATGTTAATGAAACGTTAAGGTTAGGTTACATACCGAAGTGCTGCTATGGATAGGAGAGATTGATGAAAGAATACGGTCAGGTTATGGGTAGAAAGGGATAGGTTTGTGATAGATTGATAGAACGATAGTGTTAGGATACGTTCTTGTGATGATATGACTAAGGTACATTACATAATGATATGTCTGTGATAGGTATAAGAACGTTAAGATTATGGTAAGTTAGAGAACGACATGACTATGAAGTCTTTACGTTATGACTTGTTTATGATATGATACATTGTATGCTAGATTATTGTGCTTAAGTACGCAGTGATGTGAACGTGAATGTATGTTATGTATGCTGTTTAGTCTGATGTGATGTGTAATGCATGTAACGATATGTTGTTCTTGAATGGTTATGGCATGATTGTATGAAATGTTTGAATGTAAACAGCATGAATTGTATGACATGAAATACGGTAAACTGTCTGGAATCATAACCCCGATAGGAATATGTATGAAATGTAAATTGAAAATGAGAAGGACATGAAGCATAGAACGTGACAGGGGGGTTATGTTCATTATGTGTGTTCATGCATCTGGGGGGATACCCATATCCCATCACGAGGGTACGGACGCATATATCCAATGGAAGGACAACGATCGTTATGCTTTGCATGACAAAATTCAAACCTAAGCGCGAAGAGCTCAATTAATTTCAAATCTGTCGCATTAACCATTCAAGCACATCAACATTTGTTAAAAAAATCTATGTTTAATTTCATAAATTATGTAAAAGTCAAATGGTCAATTTGACTTATTCTTTGTGGAGATTAAAGGGGATCGGGAATAAATCCCGTCCACAAACATATCGGGATTGAATCCCGACCACAAACATCTTTTTTCGGGAGACTATAAATACCCACAATATGTTATGTAAAAATTAGATTCGTTGATGAATGTAATTCAGATCTCAAATTGAGACGTTTCCCTTAGAAATCCGAGCATCATATTTGTCATTTCTAAGTTTCAAGCAATTCTTGTGGTAGAATTGCACGTGAGCCATTCAATCAAGCCTTGATCAAGTTATATTGTGGAGTGACTCAATTTAGAACAAGGTTCCAAATCTTGCTTCTAGAGCTTCGATCGTAAGAGGTAATCTAATTCTAGCCTTATCTCTTGGTTGATCCAAATTTCGCATAAGAAGGTGTTAATTACTTTGATTCAAGGGTTCTTGCTAAAATAAAAGCTTGGATCGTTGGGCTGAGGATTAGGCTTGCCTTATCAGTTTGGTATCAGAGCAAGGTTGCATCTTTGTGGCCGACTCTAGAATTGATTTTATCTTTAATTTCCGCTATTGTTTATCGTCACTTTAAATCTGCTATTTATTTTCTTACTGTCATTTCTAACGTTCTTCATTATCCTTCTACTTTGTTCTTAGTGTCCTGTTAAAGATCATATTTAGATCTTGAAAAAAAAAAAATTCTATTTGAAGATGAAATAAATTTCTATTCTCATTTTTCCCTAAAACATATAAATCTGGAATTGTTGTGTTTGATCTTCACAACCCTTCTCTTTGGAATTCATTTTTTTTCAGTGTATAATTATATCCAAAAATATCTTTGTCCCTTTTTTATTTGTTCATTTATTGGTTTTATTTTGTTGTTACTACATAATTACCTTGTCTTTGTGATGTGTTGCCAATGCATGCTGAAGACATATTGCTTGGTCGATCATGGCAATTTGACAGGAGGGTTATGTATGATGGCTATTTGAATAGGTATTCTTTTGTAAAAGATGGTAGAAAAACCATTCTTGTACCTTTGAGTTCTGCAAATGTATTTGTTGATCAATTAAAGTTGTGGAAAGAAAGAAGAAGTCTGAGGAAAGAAAGAAAGAGCCTGAGGAAAAAGAGTTAAAAGAAAAATAAGAGTTAGAGTGAAAAAGTAAAGAATAAAAGAATGAATGAAAAAATGGATGAAATTGAAGAAAAAAGGAAGAGAGAGAGTTATTTGGCTACAGTTGGAGAGGTGAGAAGGGTTTCACAAAAATCGATCTTTGTACTTATGTACAATGGAGGATATTTGGTCTTTAACTATAACAACTTGGCTTTGTCGGGTGTTTTACAATCTCTTTTATACGAATTTGAAGACATGTTTCAAGATAAAAAAATACCTCCCATTAGAGGTAATGAACATAAAATAGACTCCATCCCAAGGACTGTCATTCCTTATAAGCCAGCTTATAGAGTCAATTCAACCGAGACAAAATAAATTCGAAGGCAAGTGGAGGAGCTCATGGAGAAGGGCTATGTATGGGAAAGTTTGAGACCATGTTCTATACGAGACTTATTGATGCCAAAGAAAGATGAAACTTGGTGCATATGCATGGATAATAAAGTCATCAACAAAATCATGGTAAAGTATCGACATCCTATTCCTAGGTTAGCTGATATGCTTAATTTATTGCATGATTCGTGTCTAGTTATAAAAATTATCTTGAAATCTGGATATCATCAAATTAGAATGCTAGGAGATGAATGGAAAACAACACTCAATATTAAGTTTGGATTGTATGAATGACTTGTTATGCTTTTTAGGTTAACTAATGCTCCTAGTACACCCATGAGCTTAATATATAATATTTTGAGAAAATATATGAAAACATGTTGTTGTTTATATTGAATAATATTATAATTTATTTGAAGATTTTGCTTGAGCATGTTAAATTAGTTTTGATTACACAAAAAAGAGAAATTTAATTTTAATAAGACTAGTTTTTGCATGGAAAAAGTTCACTCTATTGGCTTCATATTGGGTAAAAGTAGAGTAGCTTTAGATTGAGACAAAGTTAAATTCATTATGGATTTGCCAACATAAAAAACTGCACGTAAATTTCGAAGTTATCATGAGTTAGCTAACCTCTATAAGATATTTATAAATGATTTTAGAACCATAACTGAACTATTGAAATTGAATGTTGTTTTCAAATGAGGAGAAATGCAAGAGAATGCATCCAATTTTCATAGGAAGAAATTAAGCAAACCATCCTTTGTTTTGGCTAGATTTGATAAAACTACTGAAATTGAATGTGATGTATGTGGTTTGGGCATAAATGTTGTTTTAATTCAAGATGGAGAGCACTTAATATATTTTAGTGAAAAACTAAATGGGCCAACATTGAAATATGCTACGTAGGATATAAAAATTATTTGCTTTAGTTCATATATGGCATGTGTGGCAACAATACTTATGGCCTAGAGAATTGGTGATCCATTTTGATCATGAAAGCTTAAAGTATGTGAAGAGTCAAAGCAAACTGAATCGAAGACATGCCAAGTGGGTGGAATTTATTGAAACATTTTTGTATGTCATCAAATATAAGCAAGGTAATATGGTAGCTCATGTGTTATCTAAAAGGTACGATCTCTTTACTTCTCTTAGTGCAAAAATTCTTGGACTTGAGCATATTACCGAATTATATAAAGATGACCAAGATTTCAGAACTATTTATCCATCTTGTCTTGCAAAAAAAAAAAAAGCTATGGATGGTTATTATTTGTTACATAAATTTTTAATGCTTTGTATTCCTTTGGAGAGAAGCACATGGTGGTGCCTTAATGGGACATCTCAGAATTAATAAAGTTTATAAGATGTTGCATAAACATTTCTTTTGGCCGAAGATGAAGCATGATATCCAAAAGTTTTGTAGCAAACCTTGGACTAATATATCTATACAATTTGTTCTTGGTTTACTGCACACTAAAAATGGTAAAGATTGTATTTTTGTTGCGGCAGATACGTAATTTTATTTATAAATCAAGGATGAATCCGATTAAAAAAAAGATGTCAACAACAGAATTCGAACCTACATGCAGAAAACTCAATTGATTTCAAATCAAATCTGTCGCATTAGCCACTCAAGCACAACAACATTTGTTAGAAAAAATTATGTAAAAGTCAAATGGTCAATTTGACTTATTCTTTTCTGGAGATTAAAGGGGATCGGGAATAAATCCCATCCACAAACGTCTCGAATAAATTCCGTCCACAAACGTCTCGAATAAATTCTGTCCACAAACGTCTTTTGTCGGGAGACTATAAATACCCACAATATGTTATGTAAAATTCAGATTCGTGGATGAATGTAATTCGGATCTCAAATTAAAACATTTCCCTTAGAAATTCGAGCATCATATTTGCCATTTCTAAGTTTCAAGCAATTCTTGTGGTAGAATTGCACCCCAGCCATTCAATCAAGCCTTGATCAAGTTAGATTGTGGAGTGACTCAGTTTAGAACAAGGTTCCAAATCTGTCTTCTAGATCTTCGATCGTAAGAGATAATCTAATTCTATCTTATCTCTTGGTTGATCCAAATTTCATATAAGGAGGTGTTAATTACTTTTATTCAAGGGTTCTTGCGAAAAAAAATGCTTGGATCGTTGGGCTGAGGATTATGGTTGCCTTATCACCTAGTACAAGGTAAAATACCTTGGACCCAGCCTCCTATGACCATAATTCTAGATGACAAGCATGCCTCCGTGGAGAGCACGTAGTAGGCCTAGACAGTATAGAAAATGCCTTGGTACAAACCACATAAGTAGACCCAAGCAATATTGTTCATACAACCAAAGACGATCCCTATAG
>NW_019272344.1:20201-23218 GCF_002738345.1 Cucurbita maxima | reverse complement strand
AATTTTTTTAACTTATTTGTTCTACATCACCTTAAAATTTCTAAGGTCTTCGTAAAAAGTTTGAAAGTTCAACTTAAAAAAATAAATCGGGAATTTAATACCTTGAGTGCTATACCATATGTAATTCATGAATTGCTTTCTCTATTTTATATTTTCTACGGGAAAGTATGCATATATTGTTGTCCATTTTATGAAAGTGTTTTAAAAATCAATCAAATATTTATTATTCTTGGGCTAGTAACTATTATCTATTCGAGGAATTTTGTTATTGAAAATCTAATAAATCTCTAAAATTATCCCAAAATTAACCTTAAATTGTGTTGCATAACCGAAATTAGTTAAATGATTAAGTTTTTAACCACCATAGCATGAATTTACATAGTTTCTTGCCTGTACTATAAGTATGTATATTTATTCACATGTCCAACACAAATTGGTAGTTAAGCTAAAGGTGTATTAGGAAATGATAAAGAATATTGTCGTTTTCTTTCTTTTCACGGTGGCTTTAGTGGGGGCTGAGGTTCCAAGGGTCGCGTTACCACCACCAGGACCTTCTAGATATTACATTCATGAGGTTCCAAGGGATAAGTTCCATGTACCTTAATCACTCTATTTATAGAGTCATGTTTGCATGTTCATGCAAATTTGAGATCACCAAACAGGAATTTTGTTATTGAAAATCTATTTATAGAGTCATGTTTGCATGTTCATGCATGTTATTTGGCAAGCATGCAAGTTTGGTTACACCAAATTTTGACACTTCAAAATTCCACTAATTCAAACATCGATTTTTCCATTAAATGAAGTCAACAATTTAATTTTTTTCATTTTAATTCAACAATTAATTTCAAATTAAAGTAATATTAAATGATTAATTACACTATTCAATTAATATTTAATATTAATTCAAATGTCAATCTCAATCAATTCCGATATATATTTGATTGAAATATTTTAATCTTATTAAAATTTCTCAGATTCTCTCTTTTTGTTTAATTCATAAATAAAACAAAAATGCGGTTAAATATATCGTATATATGTAGCGCATATTCCCTAATTTGAATTCGAACACTTCGAACTCACTCGTCACACTATTCTATGGTTTAGCCGATATGAATCTCACAGTGTGAATTTTCCAGAGAGCGTAAAAGGAAAACGATGTATCTCGTATACCTTTTTCCTCCCACTATATATTTTAGACGGTTGGGTATACTTATTACTTAGGTATATTCCGGCTAATTAAATATAACTTAAGTCTAGGTGATTTTTCTAAAACTTAAATCACTTCAGCATGCTCATAAAACTGGGCTAACTAAACTCGAGTACTGGTTCGATCTCCAGGTAGTAGGTGTATCGTAAACCGTTAACTTAAGTACCTCAAGCCTTAGACAAGATTGTGCCAGGTGAGCTTTCTCGTAACCGCAATTTTGTAAGACATCGACCTATTTTAACTATTAAAATTGATTGTGCTCGGTTCTTAACCCTAAGTGAGGATGCACTTATCTTTATTATAGATTTTAACGTCTATCTCGTTTTAAGACGTTGAAACCTATAACATGCATCTAACATGCTTTATATAACAATTATATAATAATCCATTCCATGCAATATAACAATTTATATCTATTACTCATGGAACCCTAAACATGCATACTATACATCATAACACTTATAACATACTTGGAATGCATGAAACATGCTTAGCTTATGGTGGGATTTTAAATCTATATGACATACTTTATGCATATACATTTTCTATATAATTAAAACATACATTCATAATGCATAATTAATTAAACACGCTAAAGTGGATTGGTTTTGGCATTTTAAAACAAGCAATTAAATAAATTATTACATTAATAATTAAAAATAACTTGAACCGCTCCCAAGGATCACGAACTAGGCGAACTAGCCCTTAAAAACGTTGAACCGGACCCCAAAGGTAGAAAAACCACCCGAACTGCCTCTTCCATCTTCTACTTCGGTTCAGCTTGCTATCTCTTCCATTTTCGATCAATTACAACCTAAAATGAACTTTAATGACTCCATAAAAATTACAAACATTTCTTCATTCATTAAAGCCCATACACATTAGGCTTATTACAATAATTGTATCAAATGGAAGGATAGAAAAATGCCAAAATCAAAACCATCAACTTTAGCAACCACAAAATTTCATTCATGAAATGGTACATAGAAAAATGCCAAAATCAAAACCATCAACTTTAGCAACCACAAAATTTCATTCATGAAATGGTACCCATCATGATCAAATTAATGAAACCATCAACTTTAGCAACCACAAAATTTCATTCATGAAATGGTACCCATCATGATCAAATTAATGTAAATAAAGTGCCTAAAACTTGCTCTGATTCCAATTGATGGTGTTAATATAACACATGCGAAAGCAATTTGGATCTTAGGCACTTTTAGAACATCAATTATAGTAAATAACTAGCATGTTCATAAGTATTAAAACTTAATGAGTTTGAATACTAATCTTTTGTAGTTCAAATTCATTTTTCCTAACGAGCCGATTTCGAACCACCAATAGTGTCTTCTCCACTATCCTCCGACCTTAGAACAGGATTGTAGAATTCGGTCAGTGACTAAACTTGAGAGGAATTTTGTTTATATGAAGAGAGTGTTTGTGAGAGGTTTTTCTAAAGGTTTTTCACAAATATGAAGACCTTTCATGTTTTATGATCACTCTATTTATAGAGTCATGTTTGCATGTTCATGCAAATTTGAGATCACCAAATTTTGACACTCAAAATTTCACTCAAATTTGTGGGGTTTATTTGGCAAGCATGCAAGTTTGGTTAAACCAAATTTTCACACTTCAAAATTCCACTCGATTTTTCCATTAAATGAAAGTCAACATTTTGACTTTCTTCATTTTGATTGAACAATCAATTTGAATTATAAAATTCAAATTAAAGTAATATTAAATGATTAATTAAACTATTTAATTAATATTTAATATTAATTCAAATGTCAATCCCAATTAATTT
>NW_019272344.1:0-19633 GCF_002738345.1 Cucurbita maxima | reverse complement strand
GAATAAACAGGAGTTCATGGTTAGCTCAGGATTAAGATCGAGTTACCTAGGTCATTGAATGAAAAGAAAATCAGTCTCAACAATAAACGGCATTATAAAGTGAGAGTGATTTTCTTCATGGTCCGATCTTATGCATTACTCATTGCATAGGACGCCCCCACTCACATGTTTCCACATGTACAATTTTAGTGATCACATTGTTTATATCATATACAAAAGGGGGTTGCATCCACAGTGTCCCCAGAATAAGGTACTCAACCTTATCCTTATACTATAGAGCATTTTGACTATATACTTGAACTTGATCAACTCTTATGTCTCTACATATAGATCAAGTAATCATAGCCAGAGTGTTCTTAGTTTATTGGATTTAGATTAATGATCGTAAAGTTCACTTTATTCAATAACAATTTTTACTGAATAAACAACAATAATAACTTTATTGAAAATAAAATATGTTTTCGTTTACAAACTATGAGTTTAAGGACATAAAACCCAACCGAGAGAAGGTTTCTTCATAGTCCACCCCCTTTCTTTGGTATAACCCTTTGCTAGAAGTCGATCTTTAAAGGTCTGTACCTTACCGATTTAGTCTCATTTCCTCTTATAGATCCATTTGCAACCAATAGGTTTTACCCCATCTGGTTGATCTACAAGTTCCCAGACTGAATTGAAGTACATTGACTCCATTTCAAGATTCATGTCTTTGATCCACTAATCTCTATCTTCCTCATTCATTGCCTGTTTATAGGTCAATGGATCTTCAACGCTATCATCATGTATGATGACTTGAGTTTCTGCCAAACCCAAGTAACGATTGGGTTGAGTTATAACTCTCCCACTATGTCGAAGCATTATCAACTCTTAAGAAGGAAGTGATTGACCAGAAGTGCAGCTCCATCAACAACTCTTGTTGAAGAACCAGCGTAATCAACGACTCTTGTTATTTTATCAGTATCTTCTTTAGAAATCTCACTTAATACTAGTTTGCTGTGAGGTTGATGATTTCTTACATGGTCTTTCTCTAAGAATGTAGCGATTGTTGATACAAACACTCTATTTTCTTTAGGGTCATAAAACAAACCACCTTTCGTCTCCTTGGGGTATCCTACGAGTATACATAATTTTGCACGACGTTCTAATTTCTTGGAGTTTTGCAACAACACATGTGCTAGGCATCCCCAAATCTTGAAGTGACGTAAACTATCTTTACGCCCTTTCCATAACTTATAAGCTGTTTCTGAAACATTCTTAGAAGGAACCATGTTCAAAATATATGTAGCAGTCTCTACTACATATCCCCAAAACGGATCAGGTAATTGAGTGAAACTCATCATAGACCGAACCATGCCTAACAGAGTTCTATTTCTCCTTTCTGATACACTATTCTGTTGAGGGATACCAGGGGCTGAGAGTTGAGACGTTATTCCATGTTCTATCATATAGTCCTGAAATCTTAAGTCCATATACTCTCCATCTCGATCTAATCGAAGTGCTTTAATAGTTTTACCTAATAGATTCTCAACCTCAGTCTTATACTCTCAGAATTTTTCAAGAGCTTCAGATTTGTGATTCATTAGGTAAAGACAGTCATACCTTGAATAATCATCAATAAAACTGATGAAATATTCATACACTCCTCGTGCTTTGACATTCATTGGACCACAGAGATCTGTATGCACGAGTTCTAAGGTTTCATTGGTTCTAAGGTTTCTAAGGTTTCATTGACTCACATGGAGGTAAAGAGTTGTCTTCTAACTCATTTAGAAGTCCTTTTTTAACCAATCTCTTAATCCTATTGAAATTAATGTGGCCTAGTCTTATGTGCCAAAGATAGGTATTAGGAGAAATCTTTTGTCTTTTATTTTGAGTTTCAACTGTTTTAAACATCTCGGTATTTAAAATAGCTTTTGTTTCACTCGGTTTTAACCTATATAAGTTGTTTTCTAGTTTTGCAGAACAAATATGAATACCTCTTTTGCAAATGAACACTTCATTGATTTCAAAAGATTTTTTATACAATTTTTCTAATAAACAAGAGATAGATATTATATTTCTTTTCATTCTAGGAACAAAAAGTACATTATCTAATATAATGAATCTATCTCCAAAAAAAAAAAAATTTAATTTCCTATTGATCTTGCTAAGACAATCTTTCCTGTTCTAACCTTAAGTGTTATCTCGCCATCCGCAAGCATTCGCTAGGAGCTAGTTTCCTGGTAAAAAAAACAAATATGATTAGTGGCCCAAGAATCTAGTATCCAAGTTGAGTTGTCATACTCTACTAAACATATTTCTACGAGTAAATCATATTTACCTTGTTGTGTCTTTTCGACTTTTTTCTCTGCAAGGTATTTTGGGCAATTTCTCTTCTTGTGCCCGTTTTCGTTGCAATGGAAACATTTTCCTTTATCTGCTTTTTGAACCTTGTGTTTGGGGTAAGTAGAAATCTTATTTTTCCCCTTACCCTTCTTCTTTATCTAAACACTTTTAGAAGTTGAAGGTCCGGACTTATTTTTGGAGGACGATCCTCGTAGTAATTTATTAGAGATAACAACATTTGCTTCTCCAATTTGTCCCTTGTTCGTTAAGAGAGACTAATAAGTCTGTAGCTCATTGAGAAGAGCAGTCAAGTTATATTCTATCTTGTTCATCATCATATTTGTGCGGAACTAGAAGAAACTCTTCGGAAGAGACTCCATGATAAAACTGACTTGACTCTTCTCATCAATGACATCTCCATTTTCTTCTGCCACATTGAAATGGACCATGATGTCCAGGACATGTTATCTAACTGAGGTTCCTTCTTTCATACGGTAGTTGTAAATGTATTTTATGGCGTCATGTCTAAGGGAGAAGAACGGTTGTCCAAATATCCATTTCAAAGATTCCCTAATCTCTTTAGTAGTACCCATGACGTTGTGTTCCTTAGCCAAAACATCAGATAGGCTGGCTAAAATGTACACTCGGGCTTTGTCATTTTCCTTTGTTCATTTGTCATATGCATCCCAAACTGTTCTGTTTGCATTTGAGCTGGGGTTTAGAGGACATTCCTTAGTTAAAACAAACCTTAAATCATCAATTACAAGTATTGTGTTTTGGTTTGATTTTCAAGTTGCGTAATTGTTGCCGTTTAATTTCTCAAAAGCGAGTAATTGGACTATTGAGTTTGTCATGCTGTGTTATAAAGAAAATTCTATTAGTGATTTGATTTAATCCTGTTTAATCCAATCAAGTTTAGCAAATGTAATAATGTACCTAAAAATTATTAATTTGCAACGATACTTTAGTAAGTTAGAGCAATTTCTACTGAGAGGTAGTCAATCACTCTATTAAACCAAGACATTCTTGACTTAAACATTAATCCCAGAATAACTCTTGTTCCTATAGTGTTTTAGTTATCGCTATTTTGGTCAAGAATATACTAACTCTTAGTAATTCTTCGTAAGTGTAACCCACCAATTTCAAACCTCAGAGATCGGTCCCAACAATGCTATCGAAAATAAAAAAACCAAAGTTGGGAATGGACCTAAGAAATCCTATCCATTTCTGAAGTTTGCGTTGTTTCGACTCCCATGTTACGACCCTCCGAATGGGTAGTTGCTCTAGGGCAACATGCAAGCGGAACATGGGAATCTCACATTGCAACCTAGTGGTGGAGACCATAGGACGTGTTGATATACTTCCTTCTCCCACTTAGTATAAATATTTTCTCTATTCACCTTGTTATTGACTTATGCAAATACTTTCTGAATGGAGGACGCTCCTAGGGCGACACGAGGTCGAGCATGAATCTCACGGTGTGAATTTTTTAGAGAGCGTAAAAGGAAAACGATGTATCTCATATATCTTTTTCCTCCAACTAAGTATTTTAGATGGTTGGGTATACTCATTACTTAGGTATATTCCAGCTAATTAAATATAACTTAAGTCCAGGTTTTTTTTCTAAAACTTATATCACTGAAGCATGCTCATAAAACTTGGCTAACTAAGGTCAAGTACTGGTCCAATCTCAAGGTAGTAGGTGTTTCGTAAACCGTCAACTTAAGTACCTCCAGTCTTAGACAAGATTGTGCCAGGTGAGCTTTCTTGTAATAGTAATTTTATAAGACATCGACCTATTTTAACTATTAAAATTGATTGTGCCTGGTTCTTAACCTAAGTGAGCATGCACTTATCTTTATTATAGACTTTAACGTCTATCTCATTTTATGACGTTGAAAATAACCTATAACATGCATCTAACATGCTTTATATAACAATTATATAATCATCCATTCTATGCAATAATATAAAAATTTATATCTATCACTCATGGAACCCTCAACATGCATACTATACATTATAACACTTATAACATACCACTTATAACATACTTGGAATGCATGAAATGTGCTGAGAATATTGTGAGATTTTAAATCTATATGACATACTTTATGCATATACATTTTCTATTTCATTAAAACATACATTCATAATGCATAAATAATTAAACACGCTAAAGTGGATTGGTTTTGGCATTTTAAAGCAAGCAATTAACTAAATTATTACATTGAACTGCTCCCGAGAATCATGAACCGAGTGAACCAACCCTTAAAAACGCTATCGAATAAAAAAGCCAAAGTTGGGAATGGACTTAAGAAATCCTATCCATTTCTGGAGTTTGCATTGTTTCGACTTCCATGTTATGACCCTCCGAATAGGGAGTTGCTCTAGGGCAACATGCAGGCGGAACATGGGAATCTCACGGTTCAACCTAGTGATGGAGACCATAGGACGTGTTGATATACTTCCTTCTCCCACTTACTATAAATACTTTCTCTATTCACCTTGTTATTGACTCATGCAAATACCTTCTCAGGGCGACACGAGGCCGAGAATGAATCTCACGGTGTGAATTTTTTAGAGAGCGTGAAAGGAAAACGATGTATCTCATATACCTTTTTCCTCACACTAAGTATTTTTTACGGTTGGGTATACTCATTACTTAGGTATATTCCGGCTAATTAAATGTAACTTAAGTCTATGTGATTTTTCTAAAACTTCTATCACTCAAGCATTCTTATAAAACTAGGCTAACTAAGGTCAAGTACTGGTCCGATCTCCCGGTAGTAGGTGTTTCGTAAACCGTCAACTTAAGTACCTCCAGCCTTAGACAAGATCGTGTCAGGTGAGTTTTCTTGTAACCTGCGATTTTATAAGACATCGACCTATTTTAACTATTAAAATTGATCGTGCCTTGTTCATAACCCTAAGTGAGCATGCATTTATCATTATTATAGATTTTAACGTCTATCTCATTTTTGGACGTTGAAACTAACCTATAACATGCATCTAACATGCTTTATATTACAATTATATAATCATCCATTCCATGCAATAATATAACAATTTATATCTATCACTCATAGAACCCTCAACATGCATACTATACATTATAACACTTATAACATACTTTGAATGCATGAAACATGCTTAGCCTATGGTGGGATTTTAAATCTATATGACATACTTTATGCATATACATTTTCTATTTAATTAAAATATACAATCATAATGCATAATTAATTAAACACGCTAAAGTGGATTGGTTTTGGCATTTTAAAGCAAGAAATTAACTAAATTATTACATTAATAATTAAAAATAACTTGAACCGCTCCCGAGGATCACGAACTGGACGAACCAACCCCTAAAAACATTGAACCGTACCCCAATGGCAGAAAAAACACCCAAATCACCTCTTCCATCTTTTTCTTTGGTTCAGCTTGCTTTCTCTTCCATTTTCGATCAATTACAACCTAAAATAGACTCTAATGACTCCAGAAAAATTACAGACCTTTCTTCCCTCATTAAAACCCATATTTATTAGGACAATTACAATAATTGTATCAAATGGAAGCATAAAAAAAATGTCAAAACTAAAAACATCCACTTTAGCAACCACAAAATTTCATTCATGAAATGGTACTCACCATGCTCAAATTAATGTAAA
Source organism: Cucurbita maxima (assembly GCF_002738345.1). Lineage (NCBI taxonomy): Eukaryota > Viridiplantae > Streptophyta > Magnoliopsida > Cucurbitales > Cucurbitaceae > Cucurbita > Cucurbita maxima. Next base: position 13,640 of record NW_019272344.1, on the reverse strand, counting down.
TAAAGTGTCTAAACTGTACCAATTGATGGAGTTAATATAACACGTGCGTAAGAAATTTGGATCTTAGGCACTATTTGAACATTAATTATAGTAAATAACTAGCATGTTCATAAGTATAAAGACTCAAAGGTCTTTAAGTACTAACCTTTTGTAGTTCAAATTTCTTTTTCCTCACGAACCGATTTCGAACCACCACTAGTGTCTTTTTTCAATTCTTGGCAGAGTTGGATGCATGGTACTTTTCAACACACGGCCCACGTACGCATACATGGACCCCTCAGACGGATTGGTATACATTCCCCTTAGGCCAGACTTTGTCGGGCACAACACAATACACGTCACTGAACCCTCATCAAAGAAAAGGTCTTCATGATAACATGTCGAACATAAATATCGAAGGTATGCCTCCGTACTTATTCATAAGATAACATACATGCACGAGGTCCCATGATTTTTATTCATAAGATAACATTTATTTCATTTCCTTTCTCCTTCCCTCCATAACATATTCAAAGTCAACCTATATGAACCATGACATTAATTTCAATTTCAATTCTCTAAATTTTACAATGATCAATGTGTTAGACTTCATGTGAGTATTAGAGACTCTATGAGCAGAGTCTTGGAAGGTTATATATATATATATATTATTCCATTTTCATTAAATATGTTATGTTCTATTATTACTGTTTTAGGGAAGATATTGTTACTAAAAAGATTTTGATGGGGTTTCTTGACATGATATTTCTTTGGTTTATATTTTAATGTTCACCAAATCCTTTATTTTAAATCTATTAGGTTTCCTTTTTTTCATCTACTTCTCTTTTGATTAATTTTAATTATGTTCACCATATACTCTATTAAATTTCATCTATGTATTTTTAAAATTAACCGTATTTATTTTAATTCTTTAAATTTCTCCTTTTTCTTTCTTCTTCTTCTCGTATTTTTCTTTTAGTTTTCTTTTCTATTTGGTTAACAGTATTCTGGATTTCCATTCGAATTTCATTTTGCTCGATCTGTGCTAATTAAGTGTCGCGAACTCGCATAGGTTTACTTGGATTTCAAAGGGAAAATTTGAACTAGCTCCAAGTAAGATTTAGGGACTTCAACTTAGCTACCTTGGTAAGTTTCTTCACTACTATTTTTGTTCGAAGCACGAGCGGCGGATGCCCTATGGCCCTTGCTTGTGTCGACCCTTCTGATTTCTATATTTGCATATTATGTTATGACGTGTTGTTGTGATGACAAATGTTATGTTTTGTAATTTTATGTTTACTTATTATGCTATTGTGAATGTGACATATTATGAAAGTATGGTAGCATAGAGTACATTCACCTTATGTAATGATAAGAAATGGTTATGTAATTATGAAATGAACAAAGATATGTATTGCACCAAAGATACATGCCCAGATTTTAATTGGGATAGCATGGTAAGTGCTAGGCTGCACTCATCATCCATGGGAGGTTCGTTGGCAAACCCTACCCATAGGACAATTTGGTCACCCAAGGTTAGAGAAGTGATCCCCTATGCTTGTAAACTATTAAGATTACCCTTATAATCCTACGTCGCCTCTTTTGACGGATCTACTATGCAAGATAATCAAAATGAACTATCATTCACACAATCCTAGTTGGCCTAGGCCTGGCTCGACGATACTTGTACCAAAGTGTAAAAGGAAGTTGGAGTAACGGCCTAGATGCTACCTTTTCTTGCTTATTTGTACCATCTTTCTATTCTATGACCATGGAAACTTGCTTTGCTTATGCAGTGAGGGATCGAATACCTACGTTGACGCACGTCCTCATAAAATTCTAATAATACAATACGGTGATTTCTAGAGAACATCTTGGAAAAGAGTTTGGTTGGTTTCTTCCTTAGGGCCAGAGAGTCACCTATATTTGGGAGATGTGATTCTTCTTAGCCATCCTCTAGGCTATCTCATGTTGGGAGATGTGATTCTTCTTAGCCAGCCTCTAGGCTATCTCATGTTATCCCACACTCCCTTTTTAAGGAACAGGTTAACAACATAGTGGCCATATTCAAAAGACCGCGGAATAGAAGCTCAAACTACCATAACTAGCATGTGCATAGCTCAATAGTACTAATATTGTAGTGGAAAGTGATAAGAATAACAGTGTTCCAAATGTTCCACCTAGACCTATTACACGATCCAAGGCAAAAGAAGATTCAACAAACATTCATTCTTCATCTACAAAATTTGATCGGATCGGATCGGTACAACCATCATTTGTAGAATTAGAAGCTGATACGATTGACGGTGGACAATTGAATATTTGCACGGTTGAAGTTGGAATACTTTAAAATGTCAACCATAAGGTTTGAACTTACACGAGTGAAGTCCAATAGATTTCAAATTTATTTCTCTAACCACTCAAACATATCAACGTTTGTTAAAAGATTTTATTGTTTTTTTCGTTTTCATTTTGCAATGGTTAAATGGTCGAAATTGACTTCGTCTTTTGTGGAGATTAAAAGGGATCGGGATTGAATCCCGACCACAAAAGTCTTTTGTCGGGAAACTATAAATACCCACAATATAATATGTATAAATCAGATCCGTGGATGAATGTAATTCAGATCTTATATTGAGATGTTTTCCTTAGAAATCCGAACATCATGTTTGTCATTTCTAAGTTTCAAGCAATTCTTGTGGTAGAATTGCACCCGAGCCATTCAATCAAGCCTTGATAAAGTTAGATTGTGGAGTGACTCAATTTAGAACGAGGTTTCCAAATTTTGCTTCTAGATCTTCGATCATAAGAGGTAATCTAATTCTAGTCTTATCTCTTGGTTGATCCAAATTTCGTATAAGGAGGTGTTAATTACTTTGATTCAAGGGTTCTTGCTTCAACAAAAGCTTGGGTCGTTGGGCTGAGGATTAGGGTTGCCTTATCAATTTGGTATTAGAGCCTAAGCTTACATCTTTGTGGCCGACTCTAGAATTGATTTTATCTTTCATTTCTGTTATTGTTTATCTTTTCTTTAAATTTGTCCATTTATTTTCTTGCTGTCATGTTCTCCATTATTCATCAACTTTTCACTTTATTCTCATTTTCTTCCTAAAGATCACGTTGAGATCTTGAAAAAAAAAAATCTGCTCATATTTGTTCTTACGATTGTGATTATAAACGATATTTATCATTTTTTTAGATCATTTGCATGTTTATTTGAAGATCAAATAAACTTCAATTCACATCTTTTTCTTCATCCATCTAAATCTAGAACCATTGTGTTTGATATATTTTTTTTTTTTCATAATCTACGCTTGAAGATGACTTCTAAATTTCCCGAATTCTGTAAAAATGAGAGTTAAATTGTTCTTAAAATCTTCACGTCCATCCTTTTTGGACATTTTTTTGAGTGTGCAATTATATCCAAAAATATCTTCGTGTCCCTTATTTTTTTTGTTCACGTCTTTTTTATTTTGTTGTTATTTAATAATTAACTTATCTTGATTTCCTTGACTAGCTCGTTACTATCAGAATTGCTTTACCGATATATTAGCCTACTTTTATCATAATTTAGTCACTTTCCCAAACAGCCTACCTTTGTGTGTATAAACACGAGTGTCCCCAAGAGTAAAATCAGTTAGTTGAGTGTGTGAGGTCCTAAACATATTCCACTATTGTTTGTACAATCATGAACCAAGACAGAGGAAATGGAGAGAAGATCAATGAAGCTAAGTAGAGAGAAGTATAGGTCGGAACAATTACTCGTTTGAATCAAGTTATTAGTACATTGACAGACCGAATGGAGCGAACTGAAATAGCCTTAGGTAATCTTTAAAGGAAAGAAGTACTCTTGAATGAAGGAGTTGAAAATGAAGAAGATGACAATGTCACTCTTTTAGCGGGACATAGTCCTAGGGGAGGGTGAGATGTCGGTCTAGGGAGAGGAAGAGTCAGAAGAAGGGGTAGAGAAATTTTAGCACAAAAAAGAATTGAGAGATAGTACCAGTATGAGAGAGAAAAAGAAAAAGGAGTCGAGGGAGTAAAGCTAAAATTTCCAACTTTCTTTAGGAGATCTGATCCAGAGGAGTATTTGCAATATGAGAGCAAAATTGAGCATGTCTTCGATTGCAACAATTTCAGTGAAGAAAGAAAGTTGAAGCTTGCTATGGATGAACTTTGTGATTACGCCATTATATGGTGAACATCTTTGAAATCAGAGTGGAGGAGAAATTATGAAGAACCAATTGAAACTTGGGAGGAATTGAAGACATTAATGAAAAAAAGGTACATTCCTAAGCATTATTCTCGAGTACTCAAGCAAAAACTCTACTTTACAACAGGGATCCAAAAGTGTTGAAGAATATTACAAAGAAATGTAGACCCTTATGAATAGAGCATGTATTGATGAAGATGAAGAAGATACAATGACTAGATTTCTTGGTGGGTTAAACTGACAACTTGCTCATCAAGTGGATAGGCAAGCGTACTTTGATATGCAAGAATTGTTACACCTTGCTCAAAGGGCAAATAGCTTGGGAGAAGGAGAACTCCAAGAGGTATGGTATTTCAAAGTCTACTACTTTTAACACTTGGAAAAAGAATGCAAATATTGAAAAGATAGATTTCAAAGTTGGAGGTAAGTATGATCTTGACAAAAAGAACAAAGATGAGACCTCCAAGGGTAAAGAGAAAGCGGATGAATATAAGAAGATTCGAGAAAGAAATAGAGACATCAAATGTTAGAAATGTCAAGAAATTGGTCATCTTAGTCGTGATTGTCCTAACAAGAGAGTCATGATCCTCAAGAATGGACAAGTAGTCATAGAGAGTGAGGAAGGTGACCATGATGAGCTAGTTGAATAGAAATCCAGGAGAATGAGGAGGAACTAAAAGATGACCAATTTATGGCTTTATATAGCCTAAAAAATGAAACTATTAAAGGCATTCCAAGACTTGTAACCTTCATACTTTATGGTCATAATTTTCCATTAGGTAAATGTAACCTAAAGTAAATAAAATGTCTTAAAATACAATAACTCTAAATTACTCTAAATTGTAACCCACCCAAAATTTATAACAATCATACTTCATTCTTCTTCAATGTGACATGAATTAAAACATCTTTTGATAATTTTGACAATCTTTTCTTTACATCTTCGTTGAAGTATATTGTATGATTGATGTCTTTTGGTTCATATCACAAGGTGTTTAGTCAAGGGGACTCCTTGTAGTCTTGTAATTTATAGTGAAAGCTGCACCAATGTCGTAAGTACAATGCTGATCAAAAGGTTGCTAATTCCAACCCAACACCATCCTAAACCTTAAAAGCTTCAATGGCTCAATGACAATGAAACAATGAAGGTAACTTCTCAAGGTTTAATATCTTCTACTTTAGAAAAATATAAAGATGAAGTTCTTTGTGATGTTTTACCGATGCATGCAGGAGACATATTGCTTGGCCGACCATGGCAATTTGACAGGAGGGTTATGTATGATGGCTATTTGAATCAGTATTCTTTTGTAAAAGATGGTAGAAAAACCACTCTTGTACCTTTGAGTTCTACAAATGTATTTTCCGATCAATTAAAGTTAGAAGAAAAAAGAAAGAGTTTAAGGAAAAAGAGTTGAAAGAAAAACAAGAGTTAAGTGAAAAAATAGAGAAAAGTCAAAGAAAAAACCATAGTGAAAAAAAGGAAAGATTGTTTGGCAAGAGTTGGAGAGGTTAGAAGGGCAATATTCTCACAAAAAACCATCTTTATACTTGTGTAAAATAGACTTCATTTCAGGGGCAATAATTCATAATAGGAAAGCTTATATAGCCAACCCAACTAAGACTTAAGAAATTTGAAGGCAAGTAGAGAAGCTTATGGAGAAGGGCTATATACGAGAGAGTTTGAGTCCATGTTCTGTACCAGTCTTATTGGTGCCAAAGAAAGATGGAACGTGGCGCATGTGTGTGGATTGTAGAGCCATCAACAAAATCACAGTAAAGTATCGACATCCTATTCCTAGTCTGATGTGATGTGTAATGCATGTAACGATATGTTGTTCTTGAATGGTTATGGCATGATTGTATGAAATGTTTGAATGTAAACAGCATGAATTGTATGACATGAAATACAGTAAACTGTTTGGAATCATAACCCCGATAGGAATATGTATGAAATGTCATTTATTTTCTTACTGTCATTTCGAACGTTTTTCATTATCCTTCTACTTTGTTCTTAGTGTCCTGTTAAATATCATATTTAGATCTTGAAAGAAAAAAAAAAAATCTTATCATATTGTCCTTAATATATTCTTATCATTAGTCGATTTGCACGTTTATTTGAAGATCAAATAAATTTTTATTCTCATTTTTCTTTAAAACATATAAATCTGGAATTGTTGTGTTCGATCTTCACAACCATTCTCTTTGCAATTCATTTTTTTTTTTTCAGTGTGCAATTATATCCAAAATTATCTTTGTCCCTTATTTATTTGTTCATTTCTTGGTTTTATTTTGTTGTTACTACATAATTACCTTGTCTTGATTGTCTTGAATAGCTCGCTGCTATCAGAATTGCTTTATCCATATTATCTACCTTGATAAGAAATTATTAACTTTTCCAAATAGCCTACCTTTGTGTGTTAAACACGAGTGTTCCTGAGTGTAAAATCAGTAAGTTGAGTGTGTGAGGTCCTAAGCTTATAAAACTACTGTTTGTAAAATCATGAACCAAGACGAGAAAAATGGAGGGGAGATCAATGATCTAGTTGAAGAAGTCCAAAAGAATGAGAAGAAACTAGAAAATGGTATTCATTTGGCTTTTATTACAAGAAGACTTCTTAAAACTCATGATGTTGATGATCAAAGAGACAACCTATTTCACACGCGGTGTTTAGTCAAGGGGATTGCTTGTAGTCTTATCATTGATAGTGGAAGTTGCACCAATGTAGTAAGTACTATGTTGATCAAAAGGTTGCAAATTCCAACTCAAGATCATCCTAAATCTTACAAGCTCCAATGACTCAATGATAGTGGAACAATGAAGGTAATTTCCCAAGCTTTAATATCTTTTACTTTGGGAAAATATAAAGATGAAGTTCTTTGTGATGTGTTGCCAATGCATGCTGGAGACATATTGCTTGGTCGATCATGGCAATTTGACAGGAGGGTTATGTATGATGGCTATTTGAATAGGTATTCTTTTGTAAAAGATGGTAGAAAAACCATTCTTGTACCTTTGAGTTCTGCAAATGTATTTGTTGATCAATTAAAGTTGAGGAAAGAAAGAAAGAGTTTGAGGAAAAAGAGTTAAAAGAAAAATAAGAGTTGAGTGAAAATGTAGAGAAAAAAATAATGAATGAAAAAAGGGATGAAATTGAAGAAAAAAGAAAGAGAGAGAGTTATTTGGCTACAGTTGGAGAGGTGAGAAGACTTTCACAAAAATCGATCTTTGTACTTAAGTTGGAGAGGTGTTTTACAATCTCTTTTATAGGAATTTGAAGACATGTTTCAAGATAAAAAAATACCTCCCATTAGAGGTAATGAACATAAAATAGACTTCATTCCAATGACTGTCATTCCTTATAAGCCAGCTTATAGAGTCAATCCAACCGAGACAAAAGAAATTCAAAGGCAAGTGGAGGAGCTCATGGAGAAGGGCTATGTACGAGAAAGTTTGAGTCCATGTTCTATACAAGACTTATTGGTGCCAAAGAAAGATGAACCTTGGCGCATATGCATGGATAATAGAGTCATCAACAAAATCACGGTAAAGTGTCGACATCCTATTCCTAGGTTAGACGATATGCTTGATTTATTGCATGATTCGTGTCTATTTATAAAAATTATTTTGAAATCTAGATATCATCAAATTAGAATGCACGTAGGAGATGAATGGAAAACAACTCTCAATATTAAGTTTGGATTGTATGAATGGCTTGTTATGCCTTTTAGGTTAACTAATGCTCCTAGTACACCTATGCGCTTAATATATAATGTTTTGAGAAAATATATGAGAAAACATGTTGTTGTTTATATTGATGATATTATAATTTATTTGAAGATTTTGCTTAAGCATGTGGAACATGTTAAATTAGTTTTGATTACACATAGAAAAGAGAAATTTAATTTTAGTAAGGGTAGTTTTTGCATGGAAAAAGTTCACTCTATTGGCTTCATAGTTGGTAAAAGTAGAGTAGCTTTGGATAGAGACAAAGTTAAATTCATTATGGATTTGCCAACACCAAAAAGTGCACGTAAATTTCGGAGTTCTCATGAGTTAGCTAACCTCTATAAGAGATTTATAAATGATTTTAGAACCATAACTCAACTATTGAATGACTTAGTGAAAAAGAATGCATCCAATTTTGTTTTTAAATGGGGATAAATACAAGAGAATGCATCCAATTTTCTTATCTTAGGAAGAAATTAAGCAAACCATTATTTGTTTTGGCTAGTTTTGATAAAACTATTGAAGTTGAATGTGAAGTATGTGGTTTGGGCACAAGTGTTGTTTTAATTCAAGATGGAAAGCACTTAATATATTTTAGTGAAAAACTAAATGGGCCAACATTGAAATATACTACCTATTATAAAGAATTATTTGCTTTAGTTCATATATTGCATGTGTGGCAACACTACTTATGGCCTAGAGAATTTGTGATCCACTTTGATCATGAAAACTTGAAGTATGTGAAGGGTCAAAGCAAACTGAACCGTAGACATGCAAAGTGGGTGGAATTTATGGAAACATTTTCGTATGTCATCAAGTATAAGCAAGGTAAGGATAATACAGTAGCTCATGTGTTATCTAAAAGGTATGATCTCTTTACTTCTCTTACTGAAAAATTCTTGGAGTTGAGCATATTATTGAATTATATGGAGATGACCAAGACTTTAGAACTATTTATGCATCTTGTCTTGCAAAAAAAAAATGGTGGATGAGTATTATGTGTTTCATAATTTTTTAATTACTAAGAGTATGCTTTGTATTCCTAAATGCTCCATGAAAGATTTGTTTTTTAGAGAAGCATATGGTGGTGCCTTAATGGGACATCTTAGAATTAATAAAGTTTATTAGACGTTGCATAAACACTTTTGTTGGCCGAAGATGAAGCATGTGGCAGATAGATTTATGGATAATGCAAAGCATGCTGCTGACTTATTCTTTAAGAAAGTAATTTATGGATTTACTACACTTCATTTGCTTCCTATTCCTACTAATTTCCTTCTAATATTTTTGTGAGTGAAGCATTTAGATTTGATCAAAACATTTCAAAAGGAGGTGACTGAAAGAAGGTGATGATTTTTTCTGATTCGAGGACGAATCCTTCTGAAGTGGGGGAAGATGATAAGAATCATGGTGTTCCATTTTTTCTGATTTGAGGACGAATCCTTCTAACGAGGGGGAAGATGATAAGAATCACGGTCTTACGCGCGAAGAGCTAAATTATTTAAAGTATGTTGCATTAACCATTCAAGCACATCAACATTTGTTAAAAAAACCTATGTTTAATTTCATAAATTATATAAAATCCAAATGCTCAATTTCACTTATTCTTTGTGAAGATTAAAGGGGATCGGGAATAAATCCCGTCCACAAACATATCGGGATTGAATTCCGGCTACAAATGTCTTTTGTCAGGAGACTATAAATACCAACAATATGTTAGGTAAAAAATAGATTGGTTGATGAATGTAATTCAGTTCTCAAATTGAGACGTTTCCCTTAGAAATCCGAGCATCATATTTGCCATTTCTAAGTATCAAGCAATTCTTGTGGTAGAATTGCACTCGAGCCATTCAATCAAGCCTTGATCAAGTTAGATTGTGGAGTGACTCAATTTAGAACAAGGTTCCAAATCTTGCTTCTAGATCTTCGATCGTAAGATGTAATCTAATTCTAGCCTTATCTCTTGGTTGATCCAAATTTCGCATAAGGAGATGTTAATTACTTTGATTCAAGGGTTCTTGCGAAAATAAAAGCTTGGATCGTTGGGCTGAGGATTAGGGTTTCCTTATCAGCTGTCGTGACGGTTACTAGTTTTAATGGGTCCCGGCATAAGGGGCTCCCAGAGTATGCCCACCGGATAAGAAAAGTGGCCCAGCGATGTGCGAACTAGCTGGTGAGCCCATACTCGCACATATGGGCTGTGTGTAGAGTATATGGTACACATCCACAATTACCCATTAGGACAGCATCGTAGAAAAAACGAAACGAAACGAAACGAAAGATAGGTCCCATCATTTCATTGCATGTGATTGTTGCATTTAACCCCAATAGTAGGGTCACTTACTGAGTATTTCTTTAAATACTCAAGCCATGTGCTACTATATTTTTCAGGTTAAGGCAAGACATTCCTGTACGGCTGACGACGACATCGCAACTCGAGATCATGGCACATGCATAGGATAGTAGTATTTATTTTCTTAGACTTAGGCTAGAATATGATGTTTTAAACTTAAATGCTTATTTATCTTATTCCGAGTCTTTTGTTGTGTCGTTTTAAAAATGTTTTCGAAACACGTAAGTCCATGGCTGTGTTTTAAGTTAAAGGTTATGTTTTATGGAATTTAAATGAAGTATTCCGCATTCAATGTTTATGGTACGTATATAGTAGCGACCTTAAATTAAGTGGAAAATTTTGGGTTCAATGTTTATGGTCTTTCGCATTCAATGTTTCGTTCTTCATTATCTTTCTATTTTGTTCTTAGCATCCTCTTAAAGATCCTATTAAGATCTTGAAAAAAAAAATTCCTTATCATATTTCTCTTAATAAATCCTTATTATTAGATCATTTCCACGTTTATTTGGAGATCAAATAAATTTCAATTCTCATTTTTCCCTAAAGCATAGAAATGTGCAATTGTTGTGTTCGATCTTCACGACCATTCTCTTTGGAATTCTTTTTTTCAGTGTGCAATTATATCCAAAAATATCTCTGTCTCTTATTTGTTTGTTCACTTCTTGTTTTATTTTGTTGTTATTTCATAATTAACTTATCTTGATTGCCTTGAATAGCTTGCTACTATCAGAATTACTTTACCCATATATTAGCCTACCTTGATCATAATTTAGTAACTTTCCCAAACAGCCTACCTTTGTGTGTATAAACACGAGTGTCCCTGAGTGTAAAATCAATGAGTTGAGTGTCTGAGGTCCTAAACATATTTCACTACTATTTGTACAATCATGAACCAAGACGAGGAAAATGGAGGGGAGATCAATGATCTAGTGAAGAAGTCTAGAAGAATGAGGAGGAATTAGAAGATTGGATTCATTTGGCACTTATAACAAACAGACTTGTTAAAACTCAAGTTATGGAGAATGATGTTGATGATCAAAGAGACAACTTGTTCCACATGCGGTGTTTAGTCAAGGGTACTGCTTGTAGTCTTGTCATTGATAGTGGAAGTTGCACCAATGTTGTAAGTACCATGTTGATCAAAAGGTTGCAAATTCCGACCCAAGATCATCCTAAACCTTACAAGCTCCAATGGCTCAATGATAGTGGAACAATGAAGGTAGTTTCTCATGCTTTAATATCTTTTACTTTGGAAAAATATAAAGATGAAGTTCTTTGTGATGTGTTACCAATGCAAGTTGGAGATATATTGCTTGGCCGACCATGGCAATTTGATAGGAGGGTTATGTATGATGGCTATTTGAATAGGTATTCTTTTGTAAAAAATGGTAGAAAAACTATTCGTTTACCTTTGAGTTCTGCAAATGTATTTGCTAATCAATTAAAGTTGGAGAAAAGAAAAACAAGAGTTGAGTGAAAAAAATAGAGAAAAATCAAAGAGAAAAAAAGAAGAATGAAAAAATGGATGAAATTGATGAAAGAAGGAAGGGAGAAAGAGTTATTTGGCTACAGTTGGAGATGTGAGAAGGTTTTCACAAAAATCGATTTTTGTACTTTTATACAATGGAGGATTTTTGGTCTCTAACTATAACAACTTGGCTTTGCCAGGTGTTTTTCAATCTCTTTTATAGGCATTTGAAAAAATGTTTCAAGATAAAGAAATACCTCCCATTAGAGGTACTGAACATAAAATAGATTTCATTCCAAGGACTGTCATTCCTTATAAGCCAGCTTATCGAGTCAATTCAACCGAGACAAAATAAATTCAAAGGAAAGTGGAGGAGCTCATGGAGAAGCGCTATGTATGGGAAAGTTTGAGACCATGTTCTATACAAGACTTATTGGTGCCAAAAAAAGATGAAACTTGGTGCATATGCATGGATAATAAAGTCATCAACAAAATCATGGTAAAGTATCGACATCCTATTCCTAGGTTAGACGATATGCTTGATTTATTGCATGATTCGTGTCTAGTTATAAAAATTATCTTGAAATATGGATATCATCAAATTAGAATGCTAGGAGATGAATGGAAAACAACTCTCAGTATGAAGTTTGGATTGTATGAATGGCTTGTTATGCTGTTTAGGTTAACTAATGCTCCTAGTACACCCATGCGCTTAATATATAATATTTTGAGAAAATATATGAAAACATGTTGTTGTTTATATTGATAATATTATAATTTATTTGAAGATTTTGCTTGAGCATGTAAAATTAGTTTTGATTACACAAAAAAAAAAAGAAATTTAATTTTAATAAGGCTAGTTTTTCATGGAAAAAGTTCACTCTATTCGCTTCATAGTTGGTAAAAGTAGAGTAGCTTTAGATAGAGACAAAGTTAAATTAATTATGGATTTGCCAATACAAAAAAGTGCACGTAAATTTAGAAGTTTTCATGAGTTAGCTAACCTCTATAAGATATTTATAAATGATTTTAGAACCATAACTGAACTATTGAAATTGAATGTTGTTTTTAAATGGGGAGAAATGCAAGAGAATGCATCCAAATTTCTTAGGAAGAAATTAAGCAAATCATCATTTGTTTTGGCTAGCTTTGATAAAACTATTGAAACTGAGTGTGATGTATGTGGTTTGGGTATAAATGTTGTTTTAATTCAAGATGGAGAGCACTTAATATATTTTAGTGAAAAACTAAACGGGCCAACATTGAAATATGCTACCTATGATAAAAAATTATTTGCTTTAGTTCATATATGGCATGTGTTGCAACACTACTTATGGCCTAGAGAATTGGTGATCCATTTTGATCATGAAAACTTAAAGTATGTGAAGGGTAAAAGCAAACTGAATCGAAGACATGCAAAGTGGGTGGAATTTATTGAAACATTTTTGTATGTCATCAAATATAAGCAAGGTAATATGGTAGCTGATGTGTTATCTAAAAGGTACGATCTCTTTACTTAGTGTAAAAATTCTTGGACTTGAGCATATTACCGAATTATATAAAGATGACCAAGATTTCAGAACTATTTATCCATCTTGTCTTGCAAAAAAAAAAGCTATGGACGGTTATTATTTGTTTCATAAATTTTTTATGCTTTGTATTCCTAAATGCTCTATAAAAGATTTACTTTGGAGAGAAGCACATGGTGGTGCCTTAATGGGACATCTCAGGATTAATAAAGTTTATAAGAGGTTGCATAAACATTTCTTTTGGCAGAAGATGAAGCATGATATCCAAAAGTATTGTAGCAAACCTTGGACTAATATATCTATACAATTTGTTCTTGGTTTACTGCACACTAAAAATGGTAAAGATTGTATTTTTATTGTGGCAGATATGT
>NW_019272343.1:39021-46230 GCF_002738345.1 Cucurbita maxima | reverse complement strand
TTGGGGTATCTTTGAGTTTTCTATCATTGTTACTTAGTCTTAATCGAGCATTCTCGATGAGACTTCATAGGTAATATTATCGTCAAACCTTTTATGTTGGATGAAAACCCTTGAATTGAGTTATAATGTTTGAATAATTTTTAGGGGTAGCTTCCGATTGTTGAAATAAAATGTAAATGCAACTTTGAGCCGAGTTTTTTTTAGGTATCCCTTTTAAGGTGTTTGATGTATATTGACAGTACCTATATTGCTCTCTGAGTGTTAAACCTAAATTGAACCTAAGACTGAGTACCTTATTCTGGGGACACTATGGATGCGGCCCACTTTTGTATATGATATAAACAATGTGATCACTAAATTTTACATGTGAAGACATGTGAGTGGGGGCGTCCTATGCAATGAGTATTGCATAAGATCGGACCATGAAGAAAACCACTCTCACTTTATAATGTCGTTTACTTTTGACACTAATTTTTTCATTCGATGACATAGGTAACTCAATCTTAATCCTGATCTAACTATGAACTCCTATTTATTCGAAATTATTCTTAGATTCGCATGGGTGAGAGTGGCCTGAGTTAGCCGACTCAATAAGCCTCTCATTTTAGGACTAAGACTGGGTGAATAGCTAGAGACATAGGGTGTATGATGGAATTCACTCCTACCAGCTTTTAGGAATAGTAAAGAGGTTCTTCCCTTAAGTACTGACTCCAAGTCTTGAACAAGGGGACCCACCCTATCATTGGCCCGAAAGGGATTCGGTTTGGTGGTTGAACCACAAACCAATTGTTCATTAGAGGATTAGTGGGACTTAAGAAACAAAAAGTAACTTTAGGAGTAAACGGTAAATTGACCTAGCTCTAGTTACGAACAATCTGTGAAGAATCGACTGACTAATCATGGTTATATCAAATGGATAGAAATATATCTATAGTGAGGGGAGTGCAACAATTAGGCTGCAATAGAGTGTCTTAGTGAATAAATGCTGGTTAATAAGGTTAATGAGATTAACTAGTCAATCTCAGATCGTTGGAGCCCATGATCTGTAGGTCTATTAGGTCCCTCTGCGAGCTCATATCGAACTAAACCTTAGAACAGTGTGACGAGTGAGTTCGAAGTGTTCGAATTCAAATTAGGGAATACACGCTAAATATATACGATATATTTAACCTCATTTTGTTTTGGTTATGAATTGAACAAAAAGAGAGAATTGGGGATATTTAAATAATATTTAAATATTTTAATTATGAATAGTGATTGATAATCAATATGTGCTGGAATTGATTGGAATTGACATTTTATTTAATGTTAAATATTAATTAAATTATTTAATTAATCATTTAATATTATGTTGATTTGAAATTAATTATTTAAATTAATTGTTGAATTAAAATGAAGAAAGTCAAAATGTTGACTTCATTTAATGGAAAAATCCATGTTTGAGTTAGTAGAATTTTGAGGTATCAAAATTTGGTTTAACCAAACTTGCATGTTTGTCAAATAAACCCCACAAATTTTAGTGGAATTTTGAGTGTCAAAATTTGGTAATCTCAAATTTGCATGAACATGCAAATATGACTCTATAAATAGAGTGATCAAGGTACATGGAAATTTTTCTTGAAAAACTTTGAGAAAATCTCTCAAAACTCTCTTTTTACCTATACTAAATTTCT
Organism: Cucurbita maxima; assembly: GCF_002738345.1. Taxonomy (NCBI): domain Eukaryota; kingdom Viridiplantae; phylum Streptophyta; class Magnoliopsida; order Cucurbitales; family Cucurbitaceae; genus Cucurbita; species Cucurbita maxima. The sequence goes on along the minus strand of NW_019272343.1, from coordinate 44,557 downwards.
ATCAAGTTTCATCACTCACCGGATTCCACAATCCTATTCTAAGGTCGGAGAATAGTAGGGAAGACACTAGTGGTGGTTCGAAACCGTTCGTGAGGAAAAAGAAATTTGAACTACAAAAGGTTAGTATTCAAACTCATTGAGTTTTAATGCTTTTGAACATGCTAGCTAATTTACTATAATTGATGCACATAGAGTGCCTAAGATCCAAATTGCTTCCGCGTGTTAAAATAACACCATCAAAATGAACTAAACTAACATAATTTATGAACAAAGGAAACAAAAAGGTATTTGAAAAGAGAGAAAACCTAAAAAGTAGCAAATTCCCGAATATGGATGCCATTCACCACGAGAAAAACACAAAAAAATTGAAGAAATGGGGAAGAAGAAATATAAGGGAGATGGGGGGCTTTGGAGGCTTCAAAGGATGACTATGGTGGGCAAAAATATCTCTAGATGGACTAAATTTTGTCACGTAGCATACATTGGCTAACAAAATAAGCAAGCGTCGGAAAATCTATCAATGCTTTTCGATGCTTGTCAATTTAGTTGACCTTGCCCATAAAATTTTGTGCTTTCAGAGAGATATTTTTTCTAACCATGGTAAACCAAATATTGATTCTCATCTTTGCTGCATTTTCATTTATCATAAAAAAAATTATCGAAAGATTTAGAATATGAGTATTGTAGTCTACTAATTCTGGCAGAGTTCGGAATAATGAGTATTCCTAACCAATGCGGTGTGTACTAAGTTAGGAATAATGAGTATTCCTGACCTTTGGTATATATGATGTTACATGCTGCTAAAGAAATTAGTAGACAGACTGTGGTTGATTGAGAGTGCGTCTTACATACTAGTCCTAAAATTTTAAATAACCATATAGAAGTAACCTAAGCGAGGCGTAGTTGAATAAAATACATAAATAAAATACCTTTGTAATAGCCCAGAACAAAAAAATAAATAAATAAAATACATAATTAAATAAACAAATAAAAAAATTATTATAAACAACAATTATTATTATGTAAAATAATAATAATAATAATAATAATAATAATAATAATAAATTAACAAATAAGTAAATAAAAACAATTATTTCCCGTTTCTCTCACTGCAGTCACTCTCCCCAATAATCTCTCCTCAACACACCTAACAGTTCGTGAAACAGAAACATGTTGGATTTGAGAAAACAAAATGCCTCACATCAAATTGATAGGATATGGGTTTATAGAGTTGATCAAGATTTATATGAGAGAGAGATTCGAGGTTTCTCCGTAAGTTATATCTCAGATCTCCTTTTCTTTCATCCAATTATTTAGTTTTTTTAGCAATTTACCTGTTAGAAAGATAAGTCATTATGTTAGAAAGATACGTCATGATCTATAGTAGAAAGAAAATAGAATCTATTAAATTGGCTAAAAGCCATTCCTAACCTAATTGAAAAAGTAACAAACAAAAATATAAAGAATGGTTTAAACAGATTTAACATATCAGAATTTCTTTGCTCCTCCAAAAACAAACACAAGAAGGTTCAGATTTAGTTTTGGTAGTAAGAGATATTTTGCTAGAAAGAGATATTGCATTTGAAGAGGTTAGTAGTTTTCCTTTTATTTTATTTAATGATATTAAAAGTCATCATAAACAGAGAGAGATAATAAAAAGAAGGGAAACACAGTAAGAGACAGGGAAGGAAGATTGTGAATATAATCGAAATTAAATGTTAAAGGGTATTAAACACGGTAAGAGAAAATAGAATATTTGGAAACATATATAAATATTTCAAGACCTAACTTAAGCAAAGACTCTAACTTTCGCACGAAGTATAACACATAGATCAACATAAATTAGAGAAACAATTTTGTAGAAATTCAAACTTGAAACTGATGTCATGGACTCACATAGGTTGACTTGGTTTTCAATGGACTTTCATTAAGGATAACGACAGAACATCAACCTAAGCCAACCAGGTAAGTGACCTTACTATCGGCATGGTTATATTTGATGTTGACACGTGCTCCGTGGTTCTGTACGTGTCATATATACTGATATGTGTGAATTGTCTGTGGATCGATATGCTTCTTATTTGTTATGTATATGTTGTAATATGTGAATTGTTTGATAATAATTATGGTACGATGTGTTCAATGATATGTTTGAGATAGGATACGATAAGGATGCACAAAACGAAATGTAACGATAGGAGTCAAATACATTCATGAAACATTAAGGTTAGGTTACATACCGAAGTGATATGGATAAGAGAGATTGATGGAAGAATTCTATTAGGCTACGGGTAGAGAGGGATAGGTTTGTGATAGATTGATAGAACAATAGTGTTAGGATTGATAGAACGATAGCGTTAGGTTACGTTCTTGTGATGATATGACTGAGGTACGTTCACGTAATGATACGTCTGTGATAGGTATAAGAACGTTAAGGCTATGATAAGTTAGGAAACTATATGACTACGATTTACGTTATGACTTGTTTATGATATGATATATTGTGATGCAATATGTCATGGTATGATGTGTATATGATGAAATGTTATGTTAAAAACATAAAACGTTATGTTAGGTCACTTATATTTGAATGTAAATAGCAAGAATTGTATGATGTGAAACACGATAAACTGTCTGGAATCATAACCCCGATAGGAATATGTATGAAATGTAAATTGAAAATGAGAATGACATGAAGCATGGAACGTGATAGGGGGGTTATGTTCATTAATGATAAATGTAGAAGTAGGGGGACCTCATGCATTATGTGTGTTCATGCATCTGGGGGGATACCCCTATCCCATCACGAGGGTAGGACGCGTACATCCAATGGCAGGACAACGATCGTTATGCTTGCATAGCGCTGCCGTGACGGTTACTAGTTTTAACGGGTCCCGACATAAGGGGCTCCCAGAGTATGCCCACCAGATAAGGAAACTGGCCCAGCGGTGTGCGAACTAGCTGGTGAGCCAATACTCGCACGTATGGGCTGTGTGTAGAGTATGTGGTACACGTCCACGATTACCCGTTAGGACAACACTGTAGGGAAAGCGAAACGAAACCAAAGATAGGTCCCATCATTTCATTGCATGTGATTGTTGCATTTATCCCCAATAGTGTGGTCACTTACTGAGTATTTCTTTAAATACTCAAGCCATGTGCTACTACATTTTTCGTACGGCTGACAACGGCATCGCAACTCTCGACCATGGAACATGCATAGGGTAATGGTATTTGTTTTCTTAGACTTGGGCTAGACTAGGTTGTTTCTAACTTAAACTCTTATTCATTTTATTTAGTCTTTTGTGGTGTCGTTTTAAAGATGTTTTGGAAACACGTAAGTCCATGACTGTGTTTTAAGATAAAGGTTATGTTTTATGAAATTTTAATGAAGTCTTCCGCATTCAATGTTTATGGTACGTATACGGTAGCGACCTTAAATTAAGTAGAAAATTTTAGGTCGTTACAACCTTACTAACTTACAAATGATCCGAGTAAAAGAAACTAGGAATTAATGGAGAATAAAATTTAAGAACAACTAGAAAGATAAGTAATAAACTTGTGAATGACATGTTAGCTATCTATTGAGTAAATTAATTACTTATAAAGATTATTTTAACTTTTTTGGCCAAATATGAAGTTGTAGGCCAATCGAGGAGGAGACCACCAGGCTCGAGACAATAAGGAACCTTTTTTTGAGTCGGTTTTAAGTACATGTGCTTTTGTTGCTGATAACTTACTTTGATATTTTGTGTGGTAAAATATACTTGATTCACATGTTTTACTTGTCATGTATGAAATTTTTTGTTGTATGACCGATTTTCGAAGCAAAATATCTATGTTAGTGGTAACTCATGTGAATCGAGTTGTCGATGAACAGGTGTTATAGAAGCATTGCTCGAGAACTATGCGGTAACAGCGGAGATCGTTCTAAGGCATCCAGTCGAGTCGGTTTAATTTGGATTTCTACATTTAGTTTTTAATTGTTTGTTGACTATTGGTCAAGTTAAGAAGCGCTGCTCGAGAACTATGAGGTCACAGAGGGTGTCGTCCTAAGGAATCAAGTCGTCTGTTTATTTTAAATTTCTACATTTCTTTTTTTTGTTGGTGGTCGGTCAAGGTGAGAAGCTGTAACAAGGAAATTTTCGGATATTTAATTCTTTATCTAGTGGGAATTTCAAGATGCTCAACGACATAAAAATGACCAACAAGAGATAGAAATTTTTACGAAAATTATGAATTTATCGGAAAAAATAATAATAAAATATTTTGAAAGTGGCAAATTACCAAATTACCATAATGATATAGATAATTACGAAAGTGTCATTCTGCTGAAAATAAAAACCTCAGCATGTGAACATATGCACAAAGTCCTTCGAATCTAAAATTCCAGTGGAATTTGGATACAATNTGTTTACTAATATTTAATGTAATTTAGTATCAAATATGTTGAGCTCTAACTATATGATTTATGGTAGCATTATGTTCCACCTAGTTGTATTTTTATGAATATGTCATGTTTGCTAAATTATATGTTGGGAATATATGTGATATGATGCAATTTATGTTAGAGAGATATAGACTTAAGAAAAATTATATATTGGTTTTAGAATCATGCCACGTAAAGGGCACAGGAGAGGAGAACGAGGATGGAGACGACCCTGTATTAGAGTTAGAGGAAGAGGTGGAGGTGAAGATATCCCTCCTCGTGAAGGTTTAGTGACTAGAACGGACGCACCTTAAGTTGTGCTACCTTAGGCTATGGACCTCCAATAGCACTGATAGATGAAATAAATCTCACTACAAACCTGATGTGAGAATCGTTTCAGGCACTACGATCATGCTCACTCGACAAGCCAATAGGGTGTGAAAAAGGGGATGAAACCAACAAGCCAATAGGCCATCCTAACTGCTTAATGTTATACATAAGAATTACTATTTCCATTGGTGTGATTCCTTTTAGGGAACCATAAGTAAAACAGCTAAAACTTATTTTTGAACGTGGACAATATCATACTATTATGGAGGTTCGTGATTTCTAATCATCAAGCATTCTCGATGAGATTTCATAGGTAATATTATCTATCATTTTCTATTGAATCAAAACCCTTGAATTGAGTTATAATGTTTTAATAATTTTCAGGGGTAGCTTCCGATCGTTGAAATAAAATGTAAATGCAACTTTGAGCCGAGTTTGTTTTAGGTATCCCTTTTAAGGTGTTTGATGTATAATGACAGTACCTATATTGCTCTCTGAGTGTTAAACCTAAATTGAACCTAAGACTGAGTACCTTATTCTGGGGACACTATGGATGCGGCCCACTTTTGTATATGATATAAACAATGTGATCACTAAATTTTACATGTGAAGACATGTGAGTGGGGGCGTCCTATGCAATGAGTATTGCATAAGATCGGACCATGAAGAAAACCACTCTCACTTTATAATGTCGTTTACTTTTGACATTGATTTTTTCATTCGATGACATAGGTAACTCAATCTTAATCCTGAGCTAACTATGAACTCCTATTTATT
>NW_019272343.1:6142-39006 GCF_002738345.1 Cucurbita maxima | reverse complement strand
TTTTAGGAGTAAGACTGGGTGAATAGCTGGGGACATAGGGTGTATGATGGAATTCACTCCTACCAGCTTTTAGGAATAGTAAAGAGGTTCTTCCCTTAAGTACTGACTCCAAGTCTTGAACAAGGGGTCCCACCCTCTCATTGGCCCGAAAGGGATTCGGTTTGGTGGTTGAACCACAAACCAATTGTTCATTAGAGGATTAGTGGGACTTAAGGAACAAAAAGTAACTTTAGGAGTAAACGGTAAATTGACCTAGCTCTAGTTACGAACAATCTGTGAAGGATCGACTGACTAATCATGGTTTTATCAAATGGACAGAAATATATCTATAGTGAGGGGAGTGCAACAATTAGGCTTCAATAAAGTGTCTTAGCGAATAAATGCTCGTTAATAAGGTTAATGAGATTAGCCAGTCAATCTCAGATCGTTGGAGCCCATGATCTGTAGGTCCATTAGGTCCCTCTGCTAGCTCATATCGAACTAAACCTTAGAACAGTGTGACGAGTGAGTTCGAAGTGTTCGAATTCAAATTAGGGAATACACGCTAAATATATACGATATATTTAACCTCATTTTGTTTTGGTTATGAATTGAACAAAAAGAGAGAATTGGGGATATTTAAATAATATTTAAATATTTTATTATGAATAGTGATTGATAATCAATATGTGGCGGAATTGATTGGAGTTGACATTTTATTTAATGTTAAATATTAATTAAATTATTTAATTAATCATTTGATATTATGTTGATTTGAAATTAATTATTTAAATTAATTGTTGAATTAAAATGAAGAAAGTCAAAATGTTGACTTCATTTAATGGAAAAATCCATGTTTGAGTTAGTAGAATTTTGAGGTATCAAAATTTGGTTTAACCAAACTTGCATGCTTGTAAAATAAACCCCACAAATTTTAGTGGAATTTTGAGTGTCAAAATTTGGTAATCTCAAATTTGCATGAACATGCAAATATGACTCTATAAATAGAGTGATCAAGGTACATGGAAATTCTTCTTGAAAAACTTTGAGAAAATATCTCAAAACTCTCTTTTTACCTATACTAAATTTCTATCAAGTTTCATCACTCAACGGATTCCACAATCCTATTCTAAGGTCGGAGAATAGTAAGGAAGACACTAGTGGTGGTTCGAAACCATTCGTGAGGAAAAAGAAATTTGAACTACAAAAGGTTAGTATTCAAACTCATTGAGTTTTAATGCTTTTGAACATGCTAGCTAATTTACTATAATTGATGNGCTAGCAATTGGAGAGGGACACAAAACATTAACTATAAGGTTGTGGATATCTCTCCCTAGTAGACATATTTTAAAATCGTGAGGCTGATGGTGATACGTAATTAGCCAAAGTAGACAATATCAGAGGTGGGCTTTGTTTGCAACAAATTGTATTAGAGTTAGTTATTGGGTGGTGTGCAAACGAGGATTGTGAGATCTCACGTCGGTTGTGGAGGGGATGAAACATTTTTTATAAGCATGTGGAAATCTCTTACTATTAGATGTGTTTTAAAACTGTGAGGTTGTCAACGATATGTAATGAGTCAAAGTAGACAATATCTAGGCTAATACTCATAATTTGTTGGAATAGTTCAGTTGGTTAGAGCGTATGATTGTTAACAATAAGGTCGGAGGTTCATCTCTCTTTTTATCAATGGGAATGAATCATTCCATTTTAGTATGTGAAAAAATTTAACCCTCCAACCAAAGTGGATAATGTCATATAATTATGTAGGTTCGTGATTCCTAACATTGTTATAGTCTTAATTTAACATTCTTAATAATAATATTGTGTTCTTTTTAGCATAAAGCAGTTACATCATGCATGTTCTAGTGACTCTAGGCCCCTAGAAAACTAGGGTCGTTACATATAATCTACACCTGAACATTATATAACCTAAAGAAAAACCCGTGGCAACTGTCTCGATCAAGGACTCGATTACCGCCTACAAGTAGGGTACTTATTTAGTTGCACTAGATACTACTTTTCCTTTTTGGGTGATCACTAATGGTTAGTTAAGGTCACAGAGCAGGGTCGTCCCGAGCCATCAGTTCTATATGTACAAGTTGTTGTCGTTATTTTTCGAATCTCATTCCAATTTTTATCAATTTTTTCTTTGTCACGTCAGTTCTATGTGTTACAAATTATTGTCCTTAGTTTTCGAATCTCCTTCCAATTTTTATGAAATTTTTTCTTTGTTAGGATGTGTCATGAATAATGATTTAAAGTCTTAGAAAGTTGAGTTATTATAGCTGTGCTTTGAAGTCTTTAAAATTGAGTTATTACAGTTCTTATATGCTTGAAAAATCATGTCGTGACAATTTTGAATCTCCAGTGAGTTCAATTGATTTCAAAAAATGATATGCTATTGTATTTTTATTTTACCTTTATTTGAGTTGTCAGAAGTGGGATTTGAACCCATGCCCTCTAATCCCGCATTGGTTTGAGAGGAGAAGGAAAAAATAACTTATAAGTGTCTGTAAACATCTCTAGTAGCGTGTTTTAAAACTGTGATTCTGACGACGATTTGTTACGGTAAAAAATGGACAATATTTTTTAGTGTTTGGAAATGGGAACGAAGCATTTCTTAGAAGAGTGTGGAAACCTCTCCCTAGTAGACTCATTTTAGAATTGTGAGGCTGGTGATGATACGTAATGGGCAAAATCGGACAATATTTGTTAGCGGTGGGTTTGGGCTATTGCGAAAGCTATCAAAGCAAGTCACCAAGCGTTGTGCCAGCAAGGACGTTGGGCCCCCAAGGAGAGTGTATTATGAGATCCAACATTGGTTGGAGAGGGGATGAAACATTCCTTATAAGGATGTGGTGGGCTTGAGCTATTATAAACAACTAGCTGGAATAGCTCAGTTGGTTAGAGCGTGTGGTTGTTAACCATAAGGTCGAAGGTTCAAACCCTCCTTCTAGCGATGGTAATAATAAATCTACCTACTCTAAATGAATTATGTTATGACTTGTTAGGATGTTACATAAAGTAGTATGCTAGTTGAAGCCCAGGTCAATGGGTAGGTATGTGAGCTCGCAAGGGAGCACAATGAATTATGTTATGACTTGTTAGGATGTTACATAAAGTAGTATGCTAGTTGAAGCCCAGGTCAATGGGTAGGTATGTGAGCTCGCAAGGGAGCAAATGTGTGTGTATGTAATTCATGAGTAGAGAAGAAGTATGCACATCAAAATTCTACCCGGACATGAATATGAGACCAAGACCATGAAATGATATTTTATGATAACCATGATTTCATGTGTTTGCGTGAGTAGAGAAGTAGTGGAGTTACTTAATGAGTATTTCTTAAAATACTCAAGACATGCACTGCTCTTATTTTTTAGGTAAAGGCAAGGCACCTCTGCACAAATGACGATGTCGAGATGACGACCATGGGATCAAACGTACACAACACTAGTGAGATAGAGGGGTAGGATCAAACGTACAAAGACGGTTAACATCATGAGAAAGAAGGAGAAGAAACAAGATGTAGACAACGAGTTTTGATACGGAGGAATGAAGAAAGGAAAATGCATGGAAACGAGTGGAGAAGACGAACTCGAATACCCGCAACCTCATTCCAGTCAAGCAACCCCATACCCAGTTTGGTCTAGTAACTAGATACCCACCAACAATCAGTCTAGTAGTCTAGTTCCTATGTGCTTTGCCCAAAACCCACATTCAAGCCCAAATACACAGAACACAGCCCAACCCACGGATCCACTACACAGACCTGTGAGCCCACATGAACATTCAAGACCTGCGCCTCGAACCACTTTGCAACCTGCTCATATGTCATTGTCCCTCAGCGATAGGGTCACTGTTGCATACACCGGCTCCTTCGGCTCGGGATCTCGGAGTCCTAGGCTAAAAAATGGCGTATTATGCTCGGTTTGACATTTTGACACCGACCTTTATGTTTTTTGCCCTTCCGAAGCTTATTTTTACTTTAATAGAAATATTTAAGGTCAGTATAACTACTTATTTCTGAAGTTCAAGTTAAATTAAATTAGAAATGTAAATTACTAACGAAGCGAGATGGACGTTTTAATAGGAAACAACAACTGACAACACTTGGAGTAACTTCGAGAGACAAAATTCACGCTCGCATGTGTGAGTCATGTGTAGGGATGTACTACACGTCCAATTTTTTCAGACTAGAGGCCACCCTATGATATTTTTAACAATAGGTTCCTAAGATCATTAGTTGCATGTGTTTGCATTCCCTAGCCTCAATACTGGAGCGTATTTCTTAAAATACTCAAGCCTTGTGCTACTTCTATTTTAGGTAAGGGCAAGACGCCCCTATATAGCTAACGACGACATCAAAAATAGAGATAATGACATGTGCATAGAATAGTAGTATTTTATTTTCTTAGGCATAGGTTAGTATAGGGCATTTTTACTTTGATGTTTTAATTGTTTTAGAAAGATGCTTTCAAATGAGTAAGTCCATGACACTATTTTAAGATGAAGTTTAAATGCTTAATTTCGTATATGAGCATAGGATATGATGACGGTGGCAACTTTAGGCTAATAGAAATCTAGGGTCGTTACCGTTGGTATCAGAGCTTTAGGTTATAGATTCAGTAGACTTACCTAAGAGATAGGCTTGGCACGTTCCAAGGTTTTACCATCGATGTCCTGTCACCGTCACGTATGTCTTGTAATAAGATAAGAAAAAGAAATGCCTTTAATTGCATGTACTTTTTTTGTTTACTAATATTGAATGTAATTTAGTATCAAATATGTTGAGCTCTAACTATATGATTTATGGTAGCATTATGTTCCACCTAGTTGTATTTTTATGAATATGTCATGTTTGCTAAATTATATGTTGTGAATATATGTGATATGATGCAATTTATGTTAGAGAGATATAGACTTAAGAAAAATTATATATTGGTTTTAGAATCATGCCACGTAAAGGGCACGGGAGAGGAGAACGAGGATGGAGACGACCCTGTATTAGAGTTAGAGGAAGAGGTGGAGGTGAAGATATCCCTCCTCGTGAAGGTTTAGTGACTAGAACGGACGCACCTTAAGTTGTGCTACCTTAGGCTATGGACCTCAAATAGCACTGATAGATGAAATAAATCTCACTACAAACCTGATGTGAGAATCGTTTCAGGCACTACGATCATGCTCACTCGACAAGCCAATAGGGTGTGAAAAAGGGAATGAAACCAACAAGCCAATAGGCCATCCTAACTGCTTAATGTTATACATAAGAATTACTATTTCCATTGGTGTGATTCCTTTTAGGGAACCATAAGTAAAACAGCTAAAACTTATTTTTGAACGTGGACAATATCATACTATTATGGAGGTTCGTGATTTCTAATCATCAAGCATTCTCGATGAGATTTCATAGGTAATATTATCTATCATTTTCTATTGAATCAAAACCCTTGAATTGAGTTATAATGTTATAGTAATTTTCCTTTTCTATTAAATCAAAACCCTTCAAGTGAATTATAATTTTCTAGTTCATTTTTGGGGTATCTTTGAGTTTTCTATCATTGTTACTTAGTCTTAATCGAGCATTCTCGATGAGACTTCATAGGTAATATTATCGTCCAACCTTTTATGTTGGATGAAAACCCTTGAATTGAGTTATAATGTTTTAATAATTTTCAGGGGTAGCTTCCGATCGTTGAAATAAAATGTAAATGCAACTTTGAGCCGAGTTTTTTTTAGGTATCCCTTTTAAGGTGTTTGATGTATATTGACAGTACCTATATTGCTCTCTGAGTGTTAAACCTAAATTGAACCTAAGACTGAGTACCTTATTCTGGGGACACTATGGATGCGGCCCACTTTTGTATATGATATAAACAATGTGATCACTAAATTTTACATGTGAAGACATGTGAGTGGGGGCGTCCTATGCAATGAGTATTGCATAAGATCGGACCATGAAGAAAACCACTCTCACTTTATAATGTCGTTTACTTTTGACACTGATTTTTTCATTCGATGACATAGGTAACTCAATCTTAATCCTGAGCTAACTATGAACTCCTATTTATTCGAAATTATCCTTAGATTCGCATGGGTGAGAGTGGCCTGAGTTAGCCGACTCAATAAGCCTCTCATTTTAGGAGTAAGACTGGGTGAATAGCTGGGGACATAGGGTGTATGATGGAATTCACTCCTACCAGCTTTTAGGAATAGTAAAGAGGTTCTTCCCTTAAGTACTGACTCCAAGTCTTGAACAAGGGGACCCACCCTCTCATTGGCCCGAAAGGGATTCGGTTTGGTGGTTGAACCACAAACCAATTGTTCATTAGAGGATCAGTGGGACTTAAGGAACAAAAAGTAACTTTAGGAGTAAACGGTAAATTGACCTAGCTCTAGTTACGAACAATCTGTGAAGAATCGACTGACTAATCATGGTTATATCAAATGGATAGAAATATATCTATAGTGAGGGGAGTGCAACAATTAGGCTGCAATAGAGTGTCTTAGTGAATAAATGCTGGTTAATAAGGTTAATGAGATTAACTAGTCAATCTCAGATCGTTGGAGCCCATGATCTGTAGGTCTATTAGGTCCCTCTGCTAGCTCATATCGAACTAAACCTTAGAACAGTGTGACGAGTGAGTTCGAAGTGTTCGAATTCAAATTAGGGAATACACGCTAAATATATACGATATATTTAACCTCATTTTGTTTTGGTTATGAATTGAACAAAAAGAGAGAATTGGGGATATTTAAATAATATTTAAATATTTTAATTATGAATAGTGATTGATAATCAATATGTGCTGGAATTGATTGGAATTGACATTTTATTTAATGTTAAATATTAATTAAATTATTTAATTAATCATTTAATATTATGTTGATTTGAAATTAATTATTTAAATTAATTGTTGAATTAAAATGAAGAAAGTCAAAATGTTGACTTCATTTAATGGAAAAATCCATGTTTGAGTTAGTAGAATTTTGAGGTATCAAAATTTGGTTTAACCAAACTTGCATGTTTGTCAAATAAACCCCACAAATTTGAGTGGAATTTTGAGTGTCAAAATTTGGTGAACTTCGCATGAACATGCAAATATGACTCTATAAATAGAGTGATCTAAATTCTCTTTTTACCTGCAAATATGTTTGGTACATGGAAATTCTTCTTGAAAAACTTTGAGAAAATCTCTCAAAACTCTCTTTTTACCTATACTAAATTTCTATCAAGTTTCATCACTCACCGGATTCCACAATCCTATTCTAAGGTCGGAGAATAGTAGGGAAGACACTAGTGGTGGTTCGAAACCATTCGTGAGGAAAAAGAAATTTGAACTACAAAAGGTTAGTATTCAAACTCATTGAGTTTTAATGCTTTTGAACATGCTAGCTAATTTACTATAATTGATGCACATAGAGTGCTTAAGTTCCAAATTGCTTCCGCGTGTTAAAATAACACCATCAAAATGAACTAAACTAACATAATTTATGAACAAAGGAAACAAAAAGGTATTTGAAAAGAGAGAAAACCTAAAAAGTAGCAAATTCCCGAATATGGATGCCATTCACCCCGAGAAAAACACAAAAAAATTGAAGAAATGGGGAAGAAGAAATATAAGGGAGATGGGGGGCTTTGGAGGCTTCAAAGGATGATTATGGTGGGCAAAAATATCTCTAGATGGACTAAATTTTGTCACGTAGCATACATTGGCTAACAAAATAAGCAAGCATCGGAAAATCTATCAATGCTTTTCGATGCTTGTCAATTTAGTTGACCTTGCCCATAAAATTTTGTGCTTTCAGAGAGATATTTTTTCTAACCATGGTAAACCAAATATTGATTCTCATCTTTGCTGCATTTTCATTTATCATAAAAAAAATTATCGAAAGATTTAGAATATGAGTATTGTAGTCTACTAATTCTGGCAGAGTTCGGAATAATGAGTATTCCTGACCAATGCGGTGTGTACTAAGTTAGGAATAATGAGTATTCCTGACCTTTGGTATATATGATGTTACATGCTGCTAAAGAAATTAGTAGACAAACTGTAGTTGATTGAGAGTGCGTCTTACATACTAGTCCTAAAATTTTAAATAACCATATAGAAGTAACCTAAGCGAGGCGTAGTTGAATAAAATACATAAATAAAATACCTTTGTAATAGCCGAGAACAAAATAATAAATAAATAACAAATAAATAAAATACATAATTAAATAAACAAATAAAAAAATTATTATAAACAACAATTATTATTATGTAAAATAATAATAATAATAATAATAATAATAATAATAATAAATTAACAAATAAGTAAATAAAAACAATTATTTCCCGTTTCTCTCCACTGCAGTCACTCTCCCCAATAATCTCTCCTCAACACACCTAACAGTTCCTGAAACAGAAACATGTTGGATTTGAGAAAACAAAATGCCTCACATCAAATTGATAGGATATGGGTTTATAGAGTTGATCAAGATTTATATGAGAGAGAGATTCGAGGTTTCTCCGTAAGTTATATCTCAGATCTCCTTTTCTTTCATCCAATTATTTAGTTTTTTTTAGCAATTTACCTGTTAGAAAGATAAGTCATTATGTTAGAAAGATACGTCATGATCTATAGTAGAAAGAAAATAGAATCTATTAAATTGGCTAAAAGCCATTCCTAACCTAATTGAAAAAGTAACAAACAAAAATATAAAGAATGGTTTAAACAGATTTAACATATCAGAATTTCTTTGCTCCTCCAAAAACAAACACAAGAAGGTTCAGATTTAGTTTTGGTAGTAAGAGATATTTTGCTAGAAAGAGATATTGCATTTGAAGAGGTTAGTAGTTTTCCTTTTATTTTATTTAATGATATTAAAAGTCATCATAAACAGAGAGAGATAATAAAAAGAAGGGAAACACAGTCAGAGACAGGGAAGGAAGATTGTGAATATAATCGAAATTAAATGTTAAAGGGTATTAAACACGGTAAGAGAAAATAGAATATTTGGAAACATATATAAATATTTCAAGACCTAACTTAAGCAAAGACTCTAACTTTCGCACCAAGTATAACACATAGATCAACATAAATTAGAGAAACAATTTTGTAGAAATTCAAACTTCAAACTTATGTCATGGACTCACATAGGTTGACTTGGTTTTCAATGGACTTTCATTAAGGATAACGACAGAACATCAACCTAAGCCAACCAGGTAAGTGACCTTACTATCGGCATGGTTATATTTGATGTTGACACGTGCTCCGTGGTTCTGTACGTGTCATATATACTGATTTGTGTGAATTGTCTGTGGATCGATATGCTTCTTATTTGTTATGTATATGTTGTAATATGTGAATTGTTTGATAATAATTATGGTACGATGTGTTCAATGATATGTTTGAGATAGGATACGATAAGGATGCACAAAACGAAATGTAACGATAGGAGTCAAATACATTCATGAAACATTAAGGTTAGGTTACATACCAAAGTGATATGGATAAGAGAGATTGATGGAAGAATTCTATTAGGCTACGGGTAGAGAGGGATAGGTTTGTGATAGATTGATAGAACAATAGTGTTCGGATTGATAGAATGATAGCGTTAGGTTACGTTCTTGTGATGATATGACTGAGGTACGTTCACGTAATGATACGTCTGTGATAGGTATAAGAACGTTAAGGCTATGATAAGTTAGGAAACTATATGACTACGATTTATGTTATGATATATTGTGATGCAATATGTCATGGTATGATGTGTATATGATGAAATGTTATGTTAAAAACATAGAACGTTATGTTAGGTCACTTATATTTGAATGTAAATAGCAAGAATTGTATGATGTGAAACACGATAAACTGTCTGGAATCATAACCCCGATAAGAATATGTATGAAATGTAAATTGAAAATGAGAATGACATGAAGCATGGAACGTGATAGGGGGGTTATGTTCATTAATGATAAATGTAGAAGTAGGGGGACCTCATGCATTATGTGTGTTCATGCATCTGGGGGGATACCCCTATCCCATCACGAGGGTAGGACGCGTACATCCAATGGCAGGACAACGATCGTTATGCTTGCATAGCGCTGCCGTGACGGTTACTAGTTTTAATGGGTCCCGACATAAGGGGCTCCCAGAGTATGCCCACCAGATAAGGAAACTGGCCCAGCGGTGTGCGAACTAGCTGGTGAGCCAATACTCGCACGTATGGGCTGTGTGTAGAGTATGTGGTACACGTCCACGATTACCCGTTAGGACAACACTGTAGGGAAAGCGAAACGAAACCAAAGATAGGTCCCATCATTTCATTGCATGTGATTGTTGCATTTATCCCCAATAGTGTGGTCACTTACTGAGTATTTCTTTAAATACTCAAGCCATGTGCTACTACATTTTTCGTACGGCTGACAACGGCATCGCAACTCTCGACCATGGAACATGCATAGGGTAATGGTATTTGTTTTCTTAGACTTGGGCTAGACTGAGTTGTTTCTAACTTAAACTCTTATTCGTTTTATTTAGTATTTTGTGGTGTCGTTTTAAAGATGTTTTGGAAACACGTAAGTCCATGACTGTGTTTTAAGATAAAGGTTATGTTTTATGAAATTTTAATGAAGTCTTCCGCATTCAATGTTTATGGTACGTATACGGTAGCGACCTTAAATTAAGTATAAAATTTTAGGTCGTTACAACCTTACTAATTTACAAATGATCTGAGTAAAAGAAACTAGGAATTAATGGAGAATAAAATTTAAGAACAACTAGAAAGATAAGTAATAAACTTGTGAATGACATGTTAGCTATCTATTGAGTAAATTAATTACTTATAAAGATTATTTTAACTTTTTTGGCCAAATATGAAGTTGTAGGCCAATCGAGGAGGAGACCACCAGGCTCGAGACAATAAGGAACCTTTTTTTGAGTCAGTTTTAAGTACATGTGCTTTTGATGCGGATAACTTACTTTGATATTTTGTGTGGTAAAATATACTTGATTCACATGTTTTACTTGTCATGTATGAAATTTTTTGTTGTATGATCGATTTTCGAAGCAAAATATCTATGTTAGAGGTAACTCATGTGAATCGAGTTGTCGATGAACAGGTGTTATAGAAGCATTGCTCGAGAACTATGCGGTAACAGCGGAGATCGTTCTAAGGCATCCAGTCGAGTCGGTTTAATTTTGATTTCTACATTTAGTTTTTAATTGTTTGTTGACTATTGGTCAAGTTAAGAAGCGCTGCTCGAGAACTATGAGGTCACAGAGGGTGTCGTCCTAAGGAATCAAGTCGTCTGTTTATTTTAAATTTCTACATTTCTTTTTTTTGTTGGTGGTCGGTCAAGGTGAGAAGCTGTAACAAGGAAATCTTCGGATATTTAATTCTTTATCTAGTGGGAATTTCAAGATGCTCAACGACATAAAAATGACCAACAAGAGATAGAAATTTTTACGAAAATTATGAATTTATCGGAAAAAATAATAATAAAATATTTTGAAAGTGGCAAATTACCAAATTACCATAATGATATAGATAATTACGAAAGTGTCATTCTACTGAAAATAAAAACCTCAGCATGTGAACATATGCACAAAGTCCTTCGAATCTCAAATTCCAGTGGAATTTGGATACAATCTAGAACGTTCAAAGATCATCAAATCCAACAATCATAATTCAAACTCAAAGTTGGTAGCTCACTGATCGAAGAGGATATTTTCGACGAATTATCCAGAAAATTCAGTCTCCAAATCATGACGATTCTGGAGCTCTCAATGTCGGTGGAAGCTTCCCTTATAAAGTCTCAAGTTGGGGCAAAGTTTTAACACAAGAATCGAGTGATGAGAAATCTTAAAATTCGTGTTTGAAGCTCTTAGATTATGGGTTTTTCTTTCTCGGATTTCTTCCAAATTCGAGGGCTATGGTTAATCATTTTCCTTCCTACCAACTCCTACATATTTCATATGGGATTTACAAAAAATTTCGTGAAGGAATCAGGTACTGAAAAATTTTATAATCGGCTACCCAACAAAAGGTTTCTAGATATACTCAGGTGAGAAACATGTTTTCCGACGAACTTTGAAAGTTTATAACTTGTGCTACAGACCATGAAAAGGTTTGAACTTGGTCTCTACTTCTTACTTGAAACTTCATCTAAAGGTTTCATGCAGTGATTGAATCGATTAGATGTCTATATATAGCTGTAACAAGGTGTAACCAGAGGGGGCTGATAAGAAAAAATTGAGATTTTTCTAGCTACCAAGGGAGAAGATGAAGTCCAAGGTCAAAGGTCAAACTTTGACCAATAAAAGTCAAAGATATGTATATATTGACCTTCCCTCAGTTTTCTCAATTTTAACCTTCTTCTTGACCCATTCTCACACAAATCTTTATAGTTCCAGAAACTAGACAAAATAAGGAGTCTGTGGAAGGAAATTTGAGATAATTTGGATACTAGAAACTCAAGAACGGAAATCCCAAATGTCGATGACGAGGTAAGTAGTGACCTTGAACGTTTTGTTAAAAAATACTTGTAGCAATCCATTGGATTTTCCATATGAACCAAGTATGAATTTAGTATATATGAAAGAAAAACAAAAAGAAATGTGAGTTAAGGCCCCGAACTGATCAAAATGCTCAGGATTTAAGTAACGTTAAAATAACCTACTAAATGAACTTTTAGGACGACTTATAAAAATTTGAAAGCCATTGGAACACGTTAAGTAGTAAAACCAAGAATTATTGGTAAAATGACCAAAATGCCCCTAGGACGACTTATTAAAATTCAAGGTCTATACGTGCTTCAAATGGTTTCGTACTTTTTATAAGGTCTATTATGAAGGACATGAAGATATGTTTGAGGTTTCAAGTTTATTGGAGCAAGTTTGGAACCTAAACCAAGTTAGGACCCAAGAAACACCTAACGGAAACACCAAAAGAATCAAAACTCTTCTAAAACTCTTTAAAGAATTCCCTATGAATCTATGACCTTTTAGAACAACTCGTGCTAAGATGGGTTCATATGATTACAAATGTAAGTTACAACTCATGCCTCTAGGAATTACGAACCTTAGAAACTTACAAGATTGAGAACCAAGAACAATATCACACGAGTTTTACAACTACCTAAGTAAGAAGAATGCAAGGTACCACTCCAGGATAAGGGACCAAGGTCCTCAGACACAAAATCTCTACTCATGTCCAAAGTGACCTATGACCTCCCACCAAGCGATGCTTTTTGAGGCCCAAGATTTCTTCTTCTACGTGGGATGCCCTGCACCATGTTTCCTTTGCAGAATATCATGATTGGCCTCATTTCTCTCGCCTAGAAGAGATTCCCTCCGCCATGTTACGGGTACCCAAAAGATTTGCAGGATGTCATTTTCATGTATGTACCGACCACATGACCGTTATGGTTTATCAAGGGGAGTAGTCTAGGGCCATGATGGAACAAGAAGATAGTAAGTTAGCCTAGCCAAGAATAAAAAACTCCTAAGACCTCCCATGGTACAACATGCTCATGACTTAGACTACGCTGCTTGGAACGTATGAAGCCTTGAGCGTAGGTGTTTAGACTGTATCATAGGGCAAGCCCTAGATGCAGGATTTGACTACATCTCTTGGAACTTAAGAAGTCTTGGATGTTGGTTTTCAGACTATGCCGTTTGGAATGCATGAAGCCTTGGGCATAGGTTAGCGGACGGTATCGGAAGGCAAGCTCTTAGATGCGGGTTAAGACTATGTCACTTGGAACTTATGAACCCATGAACGTAGGTTAAGACTGTACTGCTTGGAACGCATGAAGCCTTGGTCAAGGTTGGGAGCGGACTCTGAAGCAGATGCCATAGACAAACCTCACTCGTTGTCTTCAACCCATTTGTTTTAAAATGTTTTGTGCCTGTCCTTATTTTGTGTTTTAAATACTTATGTACAAACTTTATTTTTGATATTATGTAAATATAATTTTTTAAATTCTTTTGTTTATTTCAAGAAAAATCTACCTTGTCAAAGCTAGGAAACTTACAACTTTATATCTCTAAATAAGTCTAGACAAACTACAATTTGTTCCTCCTTTAAAATGGTTCACCAGACCATATTCTATAATATTCAATGTCTAAGGAAAATACTTTTGTTCAACCAAGACTCTACATCGGAGAGTTTGGTATAACGCTCATTATATAGAGGTATCAAGTTGGCTTAAGGGCTCATCTTGTTATCTTTTTTGTCTCTGATTAGCCTCCTATAATCGATATGAACACTATTATAAAACAAGTTTAGAAACCTTGTTAAATATCTAATTCATAAAAATTACTTGAGCTATGGGAAATTAGTGAGCCTAACAACATCACTCTAACTCACACAACTATGTCGAACTCCGAGAAAACCTTTTAACCTTGCCTTATTGGTTCATATGCTTGAGGGAACCCTTGTTTCTACATGTATGCATGTTTTTTTTTTCTTTTTAATAACTATCTGGATCAACTCTTAATGTTCAATATATCGTCGTGTGTGCCCATTATTTCCTCTTAACGACTAGAGATATTGCTCTCTAAAACAAGTGTTGAGGAGTGTGAAGTCCTGACTTAGTAGCTCATGTGTCTATGGCAGGGTCTACCTTAACTCTGCCAAGTTGTCCTGGCCACTAAAAAAAATCAAGTAGATTCAAGCTTCATATCTCGTGTGGGTATTAATGTTGGAATAACTTAGATACAACATTCAACCTTATTTCAAACCTTTCTAATTTCTTAGATTTCATACCTTAAACACGTTCTAATTTCCCTCCAAAAAGTGGTACCCTTTAGAGCTATACTATTTTATACAAATCAGACTACTCAAACTATTAATTACTCCTTATACTAATAAACTTTAACACATTTTACAACTATTAATTACTCCTTAACAATAAACACATTCAACAATAAACACATTCAACAACTATTAATTACTCCTTAAATCAAAGTTCTCTAAAGGTATATAATACACATATTCTGTAAAGTTAAAGTAGTACACACTATTTTTAACCTTGAGAGTACAAGTAACAACAAGTCATATGATTTTGAGCGATACGTTGACTCTATTAACGCCGTTCTCCAGAGAAGGTAATTGGAACCATAGTTCCTTTTACTATTATTATATTCTGGAGGAGACTGGATCTTCACATGGTTGAGACACCTGCACACAAATTGAACAGGCGCTATAATTCTTGCCGGAAGAGTTATGCTGTCAATACCATCGCTGAGAATGAGAAGATAAACGGGTGATATACCACACCAATCCGTTGGAGTCGGCTACATGACGTCTGAGGCTTCGTCTTGACCTTCGGGTTACTCTACATCATTGCTGACTTCGCAATGACAGATTCTTGCTTTAGGATAGGGGTTTATAGAAAAAGTACTCCCATTTGCAGTGGTGGTGTATCGGGAATACTTTAGCAGGTACCGTATCCTCTTTTTGGAGTGGTGGCGAATCGACTTTTTCGAGTGGTGGCTTATCACTTTTTCGAGTGGGAGGGAATTTTTCCAATTTCTGTATAATACGCAGTGCAAATTACCCACATCACTTCTGAGGAATCACTCCTTGAGTAGAAAAGGCAAAGGCAAAGGCAAAGGCAAAGCCTATTACCCACATTGCTTCTGAGGATTCACTAATCGAATTACAAGGACAGTTAGATGCTTTATATTAAAATACTACACATCCATAGGAAGGGGATTATAATAACTAACTCAGGCAAGTTATCAACCAGCGTTGACGCAGTAGAGAATTCAATTATGAGGATTCACTCCTTAGAACTGGAAAATTCAATTGCCTTAGTTCGTTTAAGGACAGAAGCCTATTACCCACATGCCTTATGAGGATTCACTCCTTGAGTAGGAATGCAAATTATCCCACAAGCCTTATGAGGATTAACTCCTAGAGTGGGAATGCCTATTACCCCACATGCCTTATGAGGATTAACTCCTTGAGTGGGAAAGCCTATTACCCAACATGCCTTATGAGGATTAACTTCTTCTTTCACAATGTGTAGAACAGGAAAATTCAATTGCCTTAGTTCGTACTGGCCACTAAAAAAAATCAAGTAGATTCAAGCTTCATATCTCGTGTGGGTATTAATGTTGGAATAACTTAGATACAACATTCAACCTTATTTCAAACCTTCCTAATTTCTTAGAGTTCATACCTTAAACACGTTCTAATTTCCTTATGTGATCTTGCATACTTACCCTTAAGGTCATAAATGGGTTTCTTAAAAAGTTTATTTAACCATTGAGGTCTTTTAGAATCTTGAAAACATTTTATAATTCTTATAGGGGTATGTTGATCATTTACCACCCGAAATCTTGGTTAAATCTGGAAATATTCCAATGGCCTTGTAACTTTGTATAAAATCTTTGAATCATGACATATTCAAATGGTCTTCTAAGTATGTTATAGAAGAGACAACTCATTGAATCCAACGACCAAATTTAAAATGGAGATCAGTTGCCCAGTAATTAGAGAGAATATGTATGGCATCAATTTTATAAAATTTACGAAAATCTAGAAGTTTTTTAACGTCGATTTAAGCTATCTCTATAAAGCCTGAAGTAGGAGCTTTCGTTTGGAGCAAGAATCGAGCCAAGTCGAGCCTTCAACCGTGAGTTGTTATAGCCTCTGCGATTTTGGGTTTCTTACTGTCTGATTTCTTCCAAATTTGAGAGCCATAGTCAACCATTTTCCTTCAAACCTACTTTTGCACCTTCTAAATTAGAATATCCAAAAGTTTCGTGATGAAATAAAGTGTTGAAGGTGCCTCAAACACAACTTCTCAATTTTGTCCGTCTTTAAAGGAAGATGGTTGAAGCTCGAAAATTAAATACGAGCCTACATGCAAATTTGTCAAGAAACTTATCATGTTCGATTTTTAAACCTCCAAATAATATTTACGTAGAAGACCACGAAGGTTAACAATGTTGGGTTTTATGTCCTAAAACTCATAGTTTGTAAACAAAAACATATTCTATTTTCAATAAAGTTATTATTGTTGTTTATTCAGTAAAGATTGTTATTGAATAAAGTGAACTTTACAATCATTCATTTAAATCCAATAAACTAAGAACACTCTGGCTATAGTATGATTACTTGAACTTTATGTAGAGACATAAGAGTTGATCAAGTTCAAGTATATAGTCAAAATGATCTATAGTATAAGGTTAAGGCTGAGTACCTTATTTTGGAGACACTATAGATGCGACCCACTTTTGTATATGATATAAACAATGTGATCACTAAAATTGTACATGTGAAGACATGTGAGTGAGGGTGTTCTATGCAATGAGTATTGCATAAGATCGGACCATGAAGAAAATCACTCACTTTATAATGTCGTTTACTATTGAGACTGATTTTCTTTTCATTTGATGACCTAGGTAACTCGATCTTAATCCTGAGCTAACCATGGACTCCTGTTTATTCGGAATTATCCTTAGATTTGCATGGGTGAGAGTGACTCAAGTTCGCCGATTTAATAGGCCTCCCATTTCAGGGGTAAGACTGGGTAAATGGATGGGGACGTGGGGTGCAAGATGAAATTCACTCCTACCCACTTTTAGGGATAAAAGAGAGATAGTTCTCTTAAGTACTGACTCCTGGTCTTGAACAAGGGGCCCCACTTTCTCATTGGCCTGAGAGGGATCCGGTTTACTGGTTGGACCACAAACCAATTGGTCATCAGAGGATTAGTGAGACATAAGAAACAAGAAGTAACTATAGGGGTAAAACGGTAAATTGACCCAGCTCTAGTTACGAACAACCTGTGAAGGATCGACTTACTAATCATAGTTATATCAAATGGACAAAAATATATCTATAGTGAGGAGAGTGCAACTATTAGGCTATAGTGGAATGTCCTAGTAGTTAACGAATGTTGGTTAACAAGGTTAATGAGTTTAACCGGTTAATCTTGGATCGTTGGAGCCCATGATCTATAGGTCCATTAGGTCCCTCTGCTAGCTCATATCGGACTAAACCATAGAACAGTGTGACGAGTGAGTTCGAAGTGTTCGAATTCAAATTAGGGAGAATGCTCTACATATATACGATATATTTAACCACATTTTTGTTTTATTTACGAATTAAGCAAAAAAGAGAGAGTCTGAGATATTTAAATAAGATTTAATACCTTAATCAAATATGTGTCGAAATTAATTGGGATTGTCAGTTGAATTAATATTAAATATTAATTAAATAGTTTAATTCATCATTTAATATTACTTTGATTTGAAATTAATAATTCAAATTGATTGTTGAATCAAAATGAAGAAACTCAACATGTTGACTTCATTTTATGGAAAAATCCATGCTAGTGAAATTTTGAGGTGTCAAAATTTGGTTTAACCAAACTTGCATACTTGCCAAATAAACCCCACAAATTAGAGTGGAATTTTAAGTGTCAAAATTTGGTTAACTCAAGCATGCATGTTTGCCACATAATCCAAAACATTTGAGTGAAATTTTGAGTGTCAAAATTTGGTGATCTCAAATTTGCATGAACACGCAAACATGACTCTATAAATAGAGTGATCATAATACATGAAAGGTCTTCTTGTTGGTGAAAAACCTTGAGAATAACCTCTCACAAACATTCTCTTCATATATACAAAATTCCTCCCAAGTTTAAGTCGTTCACCGGATTCCACAATCCCGTTCTAAGGCCGGAGAATAGTGGAGAAGACACTAGTGGTGGTTCGAAACCGGTTCGTGAGGAAAGAGGAATTTAAACTAGAAAAGGTTAGTATTCAAACTCATTAAGTTTTAATACTTATGAACATGCTAGTTATTTACTATAAAATTGCCTAAGATCCAAATTGCTTCCGCATGTGTTATATTAACACCTTCAAACAAGACTTAGTAAGTCCAATTGAAGAAAATTATTTTCGTTTAAAATTTGGGAGTAAGGATCAAAGTCTTACTTACAATCAATTTTCTTCAAAATTGAGCCTTTCTTTAGCTTTAGAAGATTAAGTGGAGGGCTTTTAATGAAGAAATTGGGAGTTAATACGTCATAGATAAGGTTACCTAAGGAAACAAAATTCAGCTGTTTTTAATAAGGATCAAATTCATTTTTGTATCGAAAAACCATGGGACCATACATCTTCATAAAATTTGTGTCTTATAAATTTCTAAAATTGAAAAAATAGATAATATTTTTATACACTTTCAACTTTATATCATCTCTAAACAATATATAATATGTCAAGTTAATTACTTTATATATATCTAATAGAGTTTCAACACATTAAAATCAATTACTTTAATAAAGGTAAAGTTGAGTTTTATATTACATAAATACTTTATATATATCTAATAGAGTTTCTAACACATTAAAATCAATTTCTTTAATAAATGTAAAGTTGAGTTTTATATCTAGTATCATAAAGTTTTAATTTTATATCTATTATGCATGTGACTTTTACTTTTGAGTAGAGCAATATAGCAAAGGTCCCACCGAGATTTGAACTCGGGTTACTAGATTCAAAGTCCAATGTCCTAACCACTAGACCATGGGACCACAAATTTTTCAAGATTTGTTCGTCATAAATCTATGAACTTTAAAAAGAATAATAGTATCTTATTTGTTTCTTATAGATCTCTAAATTTTGAAAATGATTTGTCTTTGTTTTTAGTTTTGTATTTGATAGGGTTTCAACGGAATAAAATCAATTAATTTATTAGAACATTTGTATAATTATTCAACCATTCTTCTTCACTAATTTTCATCTCACTTTAATAGAGTTCACAAAAAGGTTATTTTGAAACAAATTTAACGTTAGAAAAAGATACTTATTTAATAAGTTTTTCCCCATCCATATTTTTTAACAGTTTATTTGAATATTCTAGGTAACATTTGGAAGTAAAAAAATCAAATTATTTGTGTTTACCCTATTTTAATAAAAAGAAGACAATAATGAAATCCATGTGCTACTTATTAATATATCAATGACTATTTAGATCCAAACAGTTACTTAGTGGGGTCATTCTCAACTTGTTAATACAATCTCTAATAAATACAAAGTTAATAGTGAGAAAAGAAAAAACTACCAAAGTTATTCTCCAATGTGAGTTAGGTTGAGAATCTCAACTCGCATTCTAAGGACATGTAAATAAAATATAGATTGTCAAGATGTAGATTATTAAAAATGGTCATACTAGACCTTTTCTTTAGGGTTGAAGTAGCTACCATTTAATTAGGATGTACATTTGTAGGAATGTGAGGACAACTAAATTAATTTATTAGTGGGGGTTTGAATTTCTTATTTTTTGAGTTGCTAATTTTATTCTTCCTAAATTTGTTAGTTTGTAAGCCTATAAAAGTCGACCAAGTTGATTTGTTTGATAACACAATTGATTTAAGAGTTTTAGTTTGTGTGTATACAACATTTGGTATCAAAGCTACAATGCAAGACCTAATTCAAGAATTGTTTTTGATCCAATCCGTAGGAATCAATAGAAAAGGCAAATCCCTTATGATACACCAGATCCGGCTCGGTTATTGATAGAGTGAATAGATCTTCCATTTCTTGAAATCTCTCTTCTGATTCAAAATCGTGGTGTAACGTGTATCCCCTCCTGTTCCGGTCATGGAATAGATGAAATAAATAAATAAATGGATTTTTGTTCAAGAATGAAATCTTATTGGAACTGTTCATATCTAGTTCATCCTTCGGAACCATATCACATCCCGGATCTGATGAAATAGGATGAATTGAGACGGTATTTTGTAAATACGTAATTATCTTGAATATATTAACTATTTCTTTATTTTCCGATCGTCTGGAAGGGAATTGTGAGAAGAAGAAACTGCAGCCTTTTTTCTTGAATAGTGAGTTGAAAGAGATTCAAAATATGGCAGCTGAAACCAATTTCGTTCTACCAACAATTCCTAAGTTTGATGGCCACTATGATCATTGGTCTTATGCTTATGGAAACTTTCTTCGTTGAAAGGAATATTGGTCCTTGGTGGAGACCGGAATCCTTGTCGTAGCCAAAGGAGAAGAGATTATCGAAGCACAACAAACACAATTGCATACCCTGAGTTGAAAGACTTGAAGGTCAAGAATTATTTTGTTTTAAGCCATTGATCGAACTACTATGGGAACAATCTTAATAGAGATGCTGCAAAACAAATTTGAGACTCTATGAAGTAGAAGTATCAGGGTTCCACAAGAGTCAAAAGAGCACAACTCTAAGCTCTTACGAAAAAGTTTGAAGTCTTACAGATGAAAGAAGGTGAGAGTGTTTGTGCATATTTTGCTTGAAGTCTCACCATTGTAAACAAGATGAAAATTCATAGCGAAACATGAAACAAATAGTGATTATTGAAAAAATCTTAAGATCAATCATCTCAAGATTTTACTATATTATATGTTTTATTGAAGAGTCTAATAACTTAGACACTTTAACAATCAATGAATGAGTAAGTGATGAACAAGAACTAAAGGTGACATACGATTATTGATTCGATGGAAGAGGAGGTGATCGAGCTCACGAAGCTTTTCAAGGAAAAGGTAGAGGAAGAGGAAGATGTAGACATTCATTCAACAAAAGTACAGTTGAGTGTTATAAATGTCATCAGTTAGAACACTTTAGATATGAGTGTCCTCAATTGGAAAAAGAAGTCAATTATAATGAACTTGGGGATGAAGAGAAATGTTGCTGATATCCTATGTTGAGCTCAATCAATTTAGGAGGGAAGATGTTTGGTTCCTTGATTCGAGGTGTAGCAATCATTTGTGTTCAAACAAGGAATTGTTCTCAGATTTTGACAAGGAGTTCCGACAATCTGTGAAGCTTGAAATAATTTCAAGATGGCAGTGTTAGGAAAAGATAACATTAGATTGCAAATTGTTGGCGTTAAGGTAATCACTGATGGTTTTTATATACCCAAGTTTAAAAACAATCTATTAAGTCTTGGATAATTGCAACAAAGAGGGGTATCTATTTTTATATAGCATGGAGATGCAAATTCTATCTTCCCAATAAGGGACTTATTCTGCAAACAACAATGTCTGCAAATAAAATGTTCATATTACTTGAAGGACTCATGCGGCAAACCGCCACTTGCTTCCAAACAATTATAGAAGACAACATTCATATTTGGCACCGCAGATATGGGCATCTATGTTTCAAAGGTTTGAGAACATTGCAACATAAACAAATGGTTAGAGAGTTACCCCAGTTGAAAACATCGTCTAAAATATGCATTGATTGCATGGTGGGAAAGCAACATAGGGATGCATTTCCAAAGAGAAGTTTATGGAGAACAAGACAAAGGCTGTAGCTGGTACATGCAGACGTCTGTGAATCCATCAAAACTATTTCCAACAGTAATAAGAGGTATTTTATAAGTTTTATTGATGATTACCGTCGCAATGTGTGAATATATTTTCTTGCTGAAAAAAATCTTGTTGATAAAGAGATTGGAGATTTTGTTCGTTGTCTACCCATAGATAGAGATGGAGAGTACACCTCTCACGAGTTCAATAGTTTTTGCAAAATTAATGGTATCAGTAGAAAACTGCAGCTACACTCACCAATAAAATAGTATAGCAAGTCTAGCAGAGCGCAAGAATAGAACAATCATGAACATGATTAGAAGTATATTATCAGAGAAAAAGTTCCAAAGAATTTGTGGCCAGAAGCAGTAAACTGGACATTGCACATGCTCAATAGAAGTCTTACAGTGGTAGTGAAAAATATGACTTCAGAGGAGGCTTGGAGTGGCACAAAACCTAATACAAATTATTTTTGAGTTTTTGGATACATTAACCGTGTTCATGTATCAGACGATAAGAAAAAGAAGTTAGATGATAAAAAAATTTCAGTGTGTGCTACTAGGGATGAGTGAAGAGTCTAAAACATATAGACTCTATGATTTAGTGTCCAAGAAGATAATTGCAAGCAGAGAGGTGATTTTTGCAGAAAACAAATGTTGGAATTGGGGTAAAAAGAACAAAGAAGTTAGACTTGATACCCACGAATGGAAAGATAGTAATATAGAAGGAAGCGAACATGATCAAAGTGAGGAAGAATCTGAAGAGGAGGTGATAGTAGACGAAGAAGAAGGGGAAGCTAATATATCTTCCAATGAGCCATCTAAATTAAATTTTTCAACATCTGAAGAAAGCACACCCGAAGTGAGGAATAGAAGAGCACCATTATGGATGGAGATTATGCGAGCAAGGGAGAATTTTCTGAAGAAGCTGAGCCCGACAATTTAGTTCTATTAACCTCAACTACAGATTCGACTACCTTTGAAGAAGCTGTTCAAAGTTCAAAATGGTGAGTTACAATGGACTTGGAGATAGAAGCCATCGAACGAAATGAGACTTGGGAGTTGACAGATTTTCCTAGAGGAATGAAGAAGATTGGAGTAAAGTGGGTTTTCAAAATCAAACTCAACGAAAATGGGGAAGTTGACAGTATAAGGCTACGTTTGTAGCAAAAAGTTATGCACGACAACATGGTATAGACTATTCCAAGGCATTTGCACTGTGGCTAGGTGGGATAGTATTCGAATGATAATTGCTTTAGCAGCCCGAAATAGTGGGAACACATATCAGCTTGACGTGAAAAGGGCTTTCTTTTATGGAGAGTTAAAAGAAGCCAACTTTCGAGCAACCACAAGGTTATGAGAAAAAATGTCAAGAATACAAGGTATACAAATTGATGAAGACATTATATGGTCTTAAAGAAGCCCTACGTGCATGATTTAGTCGACTTTAAGAACAATTTATCGAAGAAGGATTTGAGAGGTGCAACTGTGACCTTAATTTATTCATACAAACAGGAGATAGAGGTAAAATTTTGATTGTTAGACTATATGTTGACGATCTAGTTTTTACTAGTAATGATGAGAGCATGTTTGTTAAGTTCAAGAATTTTATGAAACTTCAATTTGAAATGACAGATTTGGGAAAAAATGAAATATTTTCTAGGGGTAGAGATTTTAGAAAATCTGGAAGACATTTATATTAGTTAGAGAAAGTATGCAAAAGATGTTTTGGACTAATAGTTTGAAAAACCATGTTGTTCCTGCGGTTAGACTCACACCGGATGAATTTAATGTATCTAATTGCAACAAGGTTGGATTTATTGTATGCAGTGTCTCTCATTTGTAAATTCATGGCCAAGAAGATAATTGCAAGTAGAGAGGTGATTTTTGAAGAAAACAAATGTTGGAATTGGGGTAAAAATAACGAAGAAGTTAGACTTGATACCCACGAATGGAAAGATAGTAATATAGAAGGAAGCGAACATGATCAAAGTTGGGAAGAATCTGAAGAGGCGGTGATAGTAGAAGAAGAAGAAGGGGAAGCTAATATATCTTCCAATGAGCCATCTAAATCAAATTTTTCAACATCTGAAGAAAGCACACCCGAAGTGAGGAATAGAAGAGCACCATTATGGATGGAGATTATGTGAGCAAGGGAGAATGTTCTGAAGAAGCTGAGCCCGACAATTTAGTTCTATTATCCTCAACTATAGATTCGACTACCTTTGAAGAAGCTGTTCAAAGTTCAAAATGGTGAGCTACAATGGACTTGGAAATAGAAGCCATCGAACGAAATGAGACTTAGGAGTTGACAGATTTTCCTAGTGGAATGAAGAAGATTGGAGTAAAGTGGGTTTTCAAAATCCAACTCAACGAAAATGGGGAAGTTAACAGTATAAGGCTACGTTTGTAGCAAAAAGTTATGCACGACAACATGGTATAGACTATTCCAAGGCATTTGCACCTGTGGCTAGGTGGGATAGTATTCGAATGATAATTGCTTTAGCAGCCCGGAATAGTGGAAACGCATATCAGCTTGACGTGAAAAGGGCTTTCTTTTATGGAGAGTTAAAAGAAGCAAACTTTCGAGCAACCACAAGGTTATGAGAAAAAATGTCAAGAATACAAGGTATACAAATCTATGAAGACATTATATGGTCTTAAAGAAGCCCTACGTGCATGATTTAGTCGACTTGAAGAACAATTTAATGAAGACATTATATGGTCTTAAAGAAGCCCTACGTGCATGATTTAGTCGACTTGAAGAACAATTTATCGAAGACATTATATGGTCTTAAAGAAGCCCTACGTGCATGATTTAGTCGACTTGAAGAACAATTTATCGAAGAAGGATTTGAGAGGTGCAACTGTGACCTTAATTTATTTATACAAACAGGAGATAGAGGTAAAATTTTGATTGTTAGACTATATGTTGACGATCTAGTTTTTACTAGTAATGATGAGAGCATGTTTGTTAAGTTCAAGAATTTTATGAAACTTCAATTTGGAATGACAGATTTGGGAAAAAATGAAATATTTTCTAGGGGTAGAGATTTTACAAAATCTGGAAGACATTTATATTAGTTAGAGAAAGTATGCAAAAGATGTTTTGTACTAATAGTTTGAAAAACCATGTTGTTCCTGCGGTTAGACTCACAACGGATGAATTTAATGTATCTAATTGCAACAAGGTTGGATTTATTGTATGCAGTGTCTCTCATTTGTAAATTCATGGCCAAGAAGATAATTGCAAGTAGAGAGGTGATTTTTGAAGAAAACAAATGTTGGAATTGGGGTAAAAATAACGACAAAGTTAGACTTGATATCCACGAATGGAAAGATAGTAATATAGAAGGAAGCGAACATGATCAAAGTTGGGAAGAATCTGAAGAGGCGGTGATAGTAGAAGAAGAAGAAGGGGAAGCTAATATATCTTCCAATGAGCCATCTAAATCAAATTTTTCAACATCTGAAGAAAGCACACCCGAAGTGAGGAATAGAAGCGCACCATTATGGATGGAGATTATGTGAGCAAGGGAGAATTTTCTGAAGAAGCTGAGAACAACAATTTAGTTCTATTATCCTCAACTACAGATTCGACTACCTTTGAAGAAGCTGTTCAAAGTTCAAAATGGTGAGCTACAATGGACATGGAAATAGAAGCCATCGAACGAAATGAGACTTGGGAGTTGACAGATTTTCCTAGTGGAATGAAGAATGGAAATAGAAGCCATCGAACGAAATGAGACTTGGGAGTTGACAGATTTTCCTAGTGGAATGAAGAAGATTGGAGTAAAGTGGGTTTTCAAAATCCAACTCAACGAAAATGGGGAAGTTGATAGTATAAGGCTACGTTTGTAGCAAAAAGATATGCACGACAACATGGTATAGACTATTCCAAGGCATTTGCACCTGTGGCTAGGTGGGATAGTATTCGAATGATAATTGCTTTAGCAGCCCGGAATAGTGGGAACGCGTATCAACTTGACGTGAAAAGTGCTTTCTTTTATGGAGATTTAAAAGAAGCCGTCTTTCGAGCAACCACAAGGTTATGAGAAAAAATGTCAAGAATACAAGTTATACAAATTGATGAAGACATTATATGGTCTTAAAGAAGCCCTACGTGCATGATTTAGTCGACTTTAAGAACACTTTATCGAAGAAGGATTTGAGAGGTGCAACTGTGACCTTACTTTATTCATACAAACAGGAGATAGAGGTAAAATTTTGATTGTTAGTCTATATGTTGACGATCTAGTTTTTACTAGTAATGATGAGAGCATGTTTGTTAAGTTCAAGAATTTTATGAAACTTCAATTTGAAATGACGGAATTTGGAAAAAATGAAATATTTTCTGGGGGTAGAGATTTTGAAAATCTTGAAGACATTTATATTAGTTAGAGAAAGTATGCAAAAGAAGTTTTGGACTAATAGTTTGAAAAATCATGTTGTTCGTGCAGTTAGACTAACAAAGGATTAATTTAATGTATCTACTTGCAACAAGGTTGGATTTAATTTATGCAGTGTCTCTCATTAGTACATTTATGGCCAACAAGATAATTGCAAGCAGAGAGGTGATTTTTGAAGAAAACAAATGTTGGAATTGGGGTAAAAATAACGAAGAAGTTAGACTTGATACCCACGATTGGAAAAATAGTAATATAGAAGGAAGCGAACATGATCAAAGTGGGGAAGAATCTGAAGAGGAGGTGATAGTAGAAGAAGAAGAAGGGGAAGCTAATATATCTTCCAATGAGCCATCTAAATCAAATTTTTCAACATCTGAAGAAAGCACACCCAAAGTGAGGAATAAAGGAGCACCATTATGGATGGAGATTATGTGAGCAAGGGAGAATTTTCTGAAGAAGCTGAGCACAACAATTTAGTTCTATTATCCTCAACTACAGATTCGACTACCTTTGAAGAAGCTGTTCAAAGTTCAAAATGGTGAGCTACAATGGACTTGGAGATAGAAGCCATCGAACGAAATGAGACTTGGGAGTTGACAGATTTTCCTAGAGGAATGAAGAAGATTGGAGTAAAGTGGGTTTTCAAAATCCAACTCAACGAAAATGGGGAAGTTGACAGTATAAGGCTACGTTTGTAGCAAAAAGTTATGCACGACAACATAGTATAGACTATACCAAGGCATTTGCACCTGTGGCTAGGTGGGATAGTATTCGAATGATAATTGCTTTAACAGCTCGGAATAGTTGGAATGTGTATCAGCTTGACGTGAAAAATGCTTTCTTTTATGGAGAGTTAAAAGAAGCCGTCTTTCGAGCAACCACAAGGTTATGAGAAAAAAAGTCAAGAATACAAGGTATACAAATTGAAGAAGACAATATATGGTCTTAAAGAAGTCCTACGTGCATGATTTAGTTGACTTTAAGAACACTTTATCAAAGAAGGATTTGAGAGGTGCAACTGTGACCTTACTTTATTCATACAAACAGGAGATAGAGGTAAAATTTTGATTTTTAGTCTATATGTTGACGATCTAGTTTTTACTAGTAATGATGAGAGCATGTTTGTTAAGTTCAAGAATTTTATGAAACTTCAATTTGAATTGACAGATTTGGGAAAAAAGAAATATTTTCTAGGTGTAGAGATTTTACAAAATCTTGAAGACATTTATATTAGTTAGAGAAAGTATGCAAAAGAAGTTTTGGACTAATAGTTTGAAAAACCATGTTGTTCCTGCGGTTAGACTAACAAAGGATGAATTTAATGTATCTAATAGCAACAAGGTTGGATTTAATGTATGCAGTGTCTCTCATTAGTAAATTTATGGCAAATTCAACAGAGTTGCATTTGCAAGCTACAAAAAGAGTGTTGAGATACTTAAAAGGTACTGTAAATTTGAGAGTTTTTTATTGGAAAAGGGGTAATGGAGAGTTGATAGCATATACTGACAGTGATTATGAAGGAAATATATAAGGCAGGAAAAACACTTCTAGTTATGTGTTCTTACTCAGTGATGGAGTTGTTTCTTGGTCTCAAAAAAATAACTTGTAGTTAATTTGTTACTACTGAAGCAGAATCTGTGGCAGCCGCCTCTTGTGCTTGTCATGGGGTGTGGATGAGGAGAGTTTATGAAAAACTATGTTATTTGATAACAGTTACACTATTAAGCTATCCACGAATCCAATCATGCATGGACGTAGTAAACACATTGATGTTTGGTTTCATTTCTTGCGTGATTTGACCAGAGATGGAGTTATTGAGCTGAAGCATTGTGTCACACAAGAACAAGTTGTAGATATTATGACAAAACTACTAAAGTTGGACGCGTTCATAAAACTACATGAGTCAATGGGTATGTGTGTAGTACCACGAGTAAACTGAAGGCAACCTTGCAATCAGTTTAAGGGAGAAATTGTTAAAGATTGTTATACTAGACCTTTTCTCTAGGGTTGAAATGGCTACCATTTCTTTAGGATGATCACTCCTCTAATAATGTTAGGACCATTAGGAACTTATGGTGTCCACTTCTCTAGGAATGTGGAATGTTACGAGTTTATTAGAATCTTAGATCACTAAATTAATTAGTTTGTAAGTTGATAATAACATATTTTGCACATATGTACCTTGAATAGAAAAAGAGAATTAATAAGAGAAGATAAACATGAACTTTGGACATCTAGGAATGTGGAATGCTACGAGTTTGTTAGAATCTTAGAACCACTAAATTAATTAGTTTGTAAGTTGATAATATCATATTTTGCACATATGTTATTACATAATGGAATGTAAGTTTTAGTTGAAGTTATTACATAATGTAAGTTTTAGTTTGATAGTTTCAGTTTAGTCACACATCTTGAACACAAAATTAGAACTATTGATGCTTATGGGCCATGTTGGATTACTTTTATGTTGTATGAATGACAAGTGTCTTGTAGCCCTTGTTAATATGTGTTGTTCTATGTGACACTTTATATTATGATGTGAATTATACTTTGCTGTGAATCTACGTTATGATATGGATGATATATAATGCATAAACCTCTATATATTACACCATGCATATTATGTTAACATGTTCACACTATGCCTATGAGACATTGACAAGCCATGTAGATTAACCATAAAAGATATGTTTCGTATACGTATGCATGTCTCATAGGAACACTATGTCATAAAAAGAATGGATGTATGATTTGCATCATAATTATATATCATAATTCGAAACTGTGAGACCTCATGCATTTTGCATGTCACATGTATCGAGATACTTAGTTGTTATGATTAGTACACATGTGTACACTTCCTTATTTTGTACACGATGATATTATGCATGCTCATTTCCCTTTGTGGCTTCCGACAATGTGGGTGTACACTAACCTACAGTCAGACCCAGTGGTATGTATATGAGCTCACTTAGTGGGTCCATGTATGTATATGTGGTGTGAATAGAGAAGTACTACACATCAAACTTTACTCGAACTTGAAGTAGAGAATAAAGTCATGATGTCTTATGAAAAGATAGGTCGCACCACGATTGTATGTGATTGCATTTTAATTAAAACCTAACACATTAAACTAATCAACATTTTTACTTATATTCACTATCACATTAAAATTTTCAAAGCTTTTGAAAAAAAAAATTCAAAATCAAATACATTTTTTTACCTTTCTCTAAAATTTTGACCCAATGTGATCAATAAAAAAATTTAGCATTTTAATCATTCATATGTTGCAAATTGGCTCGTACAATATTAAGTTCATTATAAGGGCTTCGCTTTGATTTGATATCCTACCATTCTTAAATATGGTACCCAAGCTTGTTGTAGCCATGATCGAGAGCCCAATAACTCTTAATCTTTGGTCTCGATGTTTATCCATGAGATCATCAACAGTAGTATTTATTT
Organism: Cucurbita maxima; assembly: GCF_002738345.1. NCBI lineage: Eukaryota > Viridiplantae > Streptophyta > Magnoliopsida > Cucurbitales > Cucurbitaceae > Cucurbita > Cucurbita maxima. The sequence continues at coordinate 8,846 of NW_019272343.1, read as the reverse complement.
CTCTTTTAATACGACCCAGAGAAGTTAATAAAAGAATCGTTTCGACAACTTTACACTTCAAGAGTAAAAAATTCTACCGATTATATCGTTTGTTTTAACGTTCTTTCTCTCATTACACATTCCACACAATGAAGAAAACGTCCTAACAATTAAGAAGAAAAAGAACCAAGGAAGAGGTGACTATTTTCAAGAGCTGGTCGTATTCTCACCATTAAAGTAGAAGACATTCTACTTTTCCCAATCCAAATTGTATCAAAACTCTCTCCTCTTTCGGACACCTTCTCCGTATCCTTAATGTTTTTCCTTCTCACTAACCTCCAAGTTAAAACTAAACCCACCAAAGCTAACCTACTATTCGTTAGCACACTGAATTAGCACAGATCAAACGACCACGTTTAGCTACTATGGGTAAGTAAACCTATAATTTTTCTTATAATATTTTAGTTATTTGAAACAATGATCGTACTCATCTCAAAATCTTTTGGAAATATCAAAATAGACTTCAAGAAAGTAACCAATTGTAGGATTGGGTCTAAAAATGTCAAACAGGGTTAAAAACTGGTATCCTTAGTCGAAAGCGCCAAACAGAAGTCGTGGAGCAAAGTCGAATAAAATTTTAGGCTCGAGGTAAGGAAGTCAGAACGTTGGATTTTCGAACCCTCTAAGATTTGAGAGTTTAGGCCCTTACGAACCAAACAAACACCATAAACGGGATTAGGGGGAGAAGGAGACTCAAAAATGGAGGAAAGAGGAGGAAAAAGGACGTCGAAATGACGTGACTGAGGAGAGAGAGAGAGTCACCGAAAAATTCTCTAGTAATCGGGGTGAGGGAGACGAAGTCCGACCCGAGATCCAACTCACAACCCAAAACCCACAGGAAACCCTAATCGAGGTGAGGTGTCGATAAGATGAAGTCCACCTAGTCGGACCCAAACTCGAATACCTGCAACCTCATTATAGCCAAGCAACCCCATACCTAGTTTGATCTAGTAACATAAAATACAAAGCTTCAGCCCAACAATGCAATCAGATACTCACTAGCAACTAGTCCAATAGTCTGGTTCCTTTGTGCTTGGCCCAAAAACCCACATTCAAACCAAAAAATATGCAGAACACGACCCAACCAATTATCCACTACACAAACCTGTGTGCCCACATGAACATTCAAGACTTGTGCCTCGACCCACTTCGTGACCTGCTCATGTGTGAATATCCCTCAACAACAAGGTCACTACTGCATACACCAGCCCCTTCGGCTCAGCTTCTCATAATTCTAGGCTAAAAAACGATATATTTGGCTCGATTTGACATTTTTAACACCAACCTTTACATTTTTTACCTTTCCGAATCTGATTTTTTTTAATATAGGTCATTATGAGTCAGTGAATAGAGGACCAAGTGGACAGTTTCTCTAAATCCTAAGATGAAGGACAGTTATGTCAAGGACGCCAATGTATTCCAGTAATGAAGGAATTAAGGAGGTTATGTATTCCAATGGTGGGGGAATTAAGGAACGAGATATTGACAAAGGCTCACAACTCATCATTTGCTATGCACTTAGGTAGTACAAAAAATCAGAGTGTCCTTGAGATTCGAGCGTAAGAGTAAACTTGAACAATACTAACTTTTGTAGAAGCTTGGAAAACCATGTCGTGGCCATTTTAAATCTCTAATGTGTTCAATTGATTTCAATAATGATAAGCTAATGTATTTTTATTTTACCTTTATTTGAGTTGTCAGAAGTGGGATCTGAACGCACACCCTCGATCCCGCATTGGTTGGAGAGGGGAATGAAGTACAACTTATATGAGTCTTTAAACATATCTTTAGCATACGTGATTTAAAATTGTGCTAACCGCGATATAATAAGAAATATGTTAAGAAATAGAAATAGAAAATAACGTGATTTAAAATTGTGCTAACCGCGATATAATAAGAAATATGTTAAGAAATAGAAATAGAAAATAGCGTGATTTAAAATTGTGCTAACCGCGATATAATAAGAAATATGTTAAGAAATAGAAATAGAAAATAGAATTGGAAAAGTGTATGATCTTCATTCAGGTTTACCACGTTCAAATAGATACAAACTATCGACTAATACTTAAAAATAGAAAAAATATATATAACTAACTAAATCTTGTAAATATTATAAAATACACGATTAATCAAATTTATACTAAGAACTCCCTAAATATCTCACATATATTCTAACTAATATATCTCCAAAATATCCTCTTAATACTCCCCCTCAAGTTGAAGAGTGTATGTCGATCACACCCAACCCTCTTAATACTCCCCCTCAAGTTGAAGAGTGTATGTCGATCACACCCAACCCTCTTAATACTCCCCCTCAAGTTGAAGAGTGTATGTCGATCACACCCAACTTGTCCTTCAAAAGATCAAATTGCTGTCACATATATTCTAACTAATATATCTCCAAAATATCCTCTTAATATTCCCCCTCAAGTTGAAGAGTGTATGTCGATCACACCCAACTTGTCCTTCAAAAGGTCAAATTGCTGTCTTCCCAGAGCTTTAAACTTTTCTCGAACTATATGACAATCTATTTCAATGTGTTTCGTACGTTCGTGAAAAAATGGATTGGCTGCTATATGTATTGCTGCTTGATTATCACAATATAATAATGCTGGTTCGGACAGTGGAACATTCAAGTCTTGAAGAATGTATCTTAACCAAGTTA